>NW_021320146.1:949406-1000496 GCF_001605985.2 Dendrobium catenatum | reverse complement strand
GGTCATTTCTTGAAGCTCTTGCTGGTTCTTCACCTTCCTTTCTGGATTTGAGGACTTCTACTTACCGAGGTTTGTCGTCCTTATGGATTTCCGACGAGGAAATCACAGAGCTTGCTGTACATTTTCAGTTCTCTTTAGTTGGCTTTTTTCCGTCTAAACGACCCCCTCTCGTCTTTATTCGGAAATTTTTTTTCAATTTGAAGCTTAAAGAAGAAGTTTCTGTTACTGTTTTGGATTCTTCTCACATTTTGATCAAACTCTCCAATGATCTAGACTATTGTAGGATTTTTTGCCACCGCTCTTACCTTGTTTTCAATTGCTATATGAAACTTACTAAATGGACGCCTAGCTTGGATATCGGTGTTGAGTCGCCGGTTATCCCGATATGGATCTCGTTTCCGCGCCTTCGTCCTCATTTTTTTTCTCCACGGATTTTGTTTGGGCTTGGTGAATTATTTGGTAAACCTCTGAAAATAGATGAAGCTACGTCTGTCGGTTCTCGTCCGTCGAATGCCCGTGTTTTAGTCGGACTTGACATAACAAAATCTTACCCTAAGCAAGTTTGGCTAGGATCTGAAAATTTAGGTTATGTTCAAGAGGTGGTTTTAGATGAATTTCCACATTTCTGTATTGTTTGTAAATGTATAGGGCATTCTTCGGGAAATTGTAAACCTGCTGCGTCTGTGAATCCTAACGAATCGTCTATTCCGATTGTTAATTTATCACAACCCTGTGTTGTAAATGATGTTTTGGGTGATGCTCCCTCTGTGACGGAAGTTTTGGGTAATGTCGTTGCTTATACGAAGGTTGTTCTTGAGGCATTACCTTCTGTTGAATCTCCGGGTTGTACCAATGCTGATGGGGTTTCCCCTGTTCCTTTGGATGGTGTTGTTGTGTTGCCTGGTAATCAGGTTGGATCTTCTCCTACTGATATTATGGTGTCGGGAATTGGTGTTGTTGTGGCCTCTTGTCCTGTTTTGGTTCCTTTAGAGCCCGCACCTTCTATGTGGCCTATCGTCGATGGTGGGTTGGTTATCGTTGATTCTCCTGTTATTTTAAAGGATTGCGCTACAGTGCAGGATGTTGTTGCACCTGTGGATTCAATTGTGATGGATAAACGGGTTGAAAAATTCGGTTATGCATGGAATGTTGGTTAATTCTCACAATTTCGTTAATGTACCCGTGAATGTTATGGCCCCCCAAACTCTGATGAACCAGGTGGTTAATCCTGGATTGGATGTTAGGTCCCATGGTGATTGGTTGCATTTTTCGTCTGAAGATGGATCAGATTACGACTCTCTTTCGGATTTTTGTGGTGGCTCAGATCCTGGAAATGAATGTAAAATGGTTCGTGATAGGCCCGTAATCACTATTGCATCGCCTGGGAAATTTCGTGGGAGAGGCGGGAGAAGAAGAAGATAAACAGTTTCCTTATCTTTTTATCTTAATTTTTTACCTGGTTCGCTTACTTGCGGTTTTTGATCGAGGATGGGCTATGATGTGACTGGGGCTCGTGTCCCCTTCCTCTTGCTGGTGACAACCGTTGGTGATCTGACTGGATGGTCCTTGCGTGGCTAAGGGGACGCTGGAACCTTAGCCTTATGCTGAGCCCTCTATGTTTCTCTATCAATCATTTTAGTGTTTTGATTTTTAGCTCGTGTATCCTATTTTTTACTGTTTTATTCGCCGACTGTTGTAACTCCTTTTGTTATTTTAATAAAATTTTCTGTTTTTTTTTTTTTTTAAGGATCATTTGCTCTAAAAGACATTTTTAGACAGAGAAATCCAATGTGATAAGTATCCAATGCCCACATCAATTTCACATTAAAATTAAATTTTAATAATATAAATTCTACATTAATTAATTAACAAGTATTTTAATTTAACTAAATATGCAAATACACCTCCAATGTAACTAATTAACTATTATAATTTAATCATGACTTCTTTTTTATTTTCTATAAATTAATTTTTTAAAATTAATAAATGATTTGATTTATTAATCAGTTCATATAATAAATGACTCATTAATTATTAATTAACAGTTCAAGTATATTTGAAATATAAAAGACAAATTAAACTTTTTACACATTAATTATTCTTTTTAAATGTTAAAAAAAACTATAATTTAAATATAAAACTTACATTAATAATAACTTACTAATTTGATATCTATTTTAAATTCATTTAAATTTACAAAAATAATGATATCATGTATTATATGATTAGTTTTATATCAATATATTCTTTTATTTAAATTTAAAATTTTCATATTACTTTTATATCAATATATTCTTTTTTATTTGTTTTTTTTCATTAATATATTATTTTTCATGCATTAATAATACTAACTAATATATTATTTCCCCTATATTATATGATTATTTTTATTTCATATTACTTAATTAAATAATCATATGTATATTCACTTAATATATAAATATTTTTATAAATTCTTATCATATACTTATTTATAACTAGCATACTCGAATATCATATATAAACTAACAAATTAACAACCTTATATAACAACCCTAAATATCAAAAAAGCTCAAAAATGCACGAAAGCTAAACCTTAAACCTTGAAAATTCGGGCTTAATAGAGCACAACGAATGTATTGGCTCATTCAAATGCAGAATGCGCCAAACAATCCGGCGCATGCCAATCCTCACGGTGCATTTAAGAATGCGCCAAAATATTGAGTGTATTCTATGTACTCGTCAATTCGTTTGGCATTTTCTAACTACGCTAATCATTATGACGAATATACTCTTTCTTATATTTATCCCCTTTCATGATCTTCGCGCTTAAAGTGCAATGAAACCCACTTTTAAAAATTTGGTCTTTTATATCCAACGGTCCAAATTCTTATTAAACTTAAAATATATGAATAAAGATATTTTAGCCTAAGCTATTTCGAACCCTCATCCCTCATTTGCGATAGCTAGCCTATACTCTCCGATGAGAACAATTATTAGGTCAGGTGATCACCAGACGTAGCTTTACATTCGGACGCCAATAACATGTCGCCACGTGGACTTACTCAATACCGCGCGGCCCGACGACTTGACCAGGGATTGCTATGTTCGCGTATTGCTCTAGGTATTGCTCGGTATTGCTTGACAATAATGAAAAATATTACTCTGTGAAGACCAATGCCGAGCAAAATCTCGGTATTGCTCGGTATTATTCGGTATTGGTCTTCACAGAATGGTATTTCTCGTTATTGCCTAGCAAAATCGACCAATACCGAGCAATACCTAGCAACACGTGAACATAGCATTCCCGTCTCTGTTCCGGGTCAAGGTTGTCGGGCTACGCGGTAAATAGTGAAAACATGTGGCATTATTTTACTGACGTCCAAACGTAGAGCTACGTCATGTGACCGAATCAAATAAAAATTCCTCCGATGAAGACTTATCACTGGCCTAGGCTTCTCGACACAGTTTCTCTTCATCTCCAGTGTGCACCCCTCATTTCCATCTACTAGCTTAGCACATGTTGGAGAGAAGTTCAAATTGGTAGAGTAATGAATTCAAATCTTCAAATCATACTTAAAATTAAAATTCAGGCAAACTTCGAGCTTTAAAAATACTACTAACTACTTTTTATCCTTAACAATAGCAATAGCGTTATTTACCTTTTCCACACATTTATTATGATAAAAGAGCATTTCGCCCTTACCGGCGCCTGATTTGTGACAACCAGAGCACATAATAATCATGGGCAAAATCAGCCTTTTCTTTTGAGTGTGAGCAAAATAAGATTATACAATACACAATTTTATGAATTAAATTAAGAAAATTTTCTTTCTAAAAATTTGAAAAATCTCATTTATTGAAGGTAGGGGTGCAACCGAGTCAAGCCGACTTGCGAGCCGGCTCGGACTCGACTCGGTAACAGGCTCGACGAGTCGAGCTCAAACACGAGTTCGAGCTCGACGGCTAATCGAGCTCGAGCTCGAACATACGTCGGACTCGACTCGTCGGCTCGACGAGCAGCTCGTTGGCGGAGCTCGTGGGCGGGAAATCCAAATCTCGTGAGCGGAAAATCCAAATC
This sequence comes from Dendrobium catenatum, assembly GCF_001605985.2. Lineage (NCBI taxonomy): Eukaryota > Viridiplantae > Streptophyta > Magnoliopsida > Asparagales > Orchidaceae > Dendrobium > Dendrobium catenatum. Next base: position 996,436 of record NW_021320146.1, on the reverse strand, counting down.
AGCGGCACAAGCGGATCTTGATTCTTGACGGAGGATGAGCTTGGACAAAGGGCGGTTGTGAGTGATCTCGATCTCGACGGCAGAGCTCATCCATTGCTCGTCGGATCTCGGGACGACGACCTCGAGACGATGGATCTCGAGTTCTCAACTATGGAGCTCAGGAACACGTTGGACGAGCTCGACCTCGAGACGACGAATGGAGGAACCGTGGATGATGACAGACGGGCTGGAAGATGAGGGACGCGACGACGAGGGCGGAACGCGGAAGTCGGAACTGAGGTCTCGAGACGACGGGCCTCCCGTCACGGGCACGACAACGGGCTCGATAGCGAGCTTGACGAGCTGCTCGATATGACGACGAGTCGAGCTCGAGCTCAGATTTTGAACTAGACTCGAGTTCGAGCTCGAGCTCGAGCTCGGATTTTGGTTGTCAAGCTCGACTCGAACACCTCCTGGCTCGAGCTCGACTCGACTCGTTTGCACTCCTAATTGAAGGCAAATAAAATAATAAAAATGCTTATTCTTATAAAAAAATTCATGATGAATAATTACACACCTTGCAAGTTGCAACAAAACAAATAAATATACATAACATAAATATAAATAGTACAACTCAATACTATTTTTGAAATCACGCTAGAAATTTGAAACCAATTTATTTTAAGATAATATAATAATTTTTTTTTTCATATATGGCGTAAATTACTTCAAAATAAAGTTAAAATCATTAAATTAATATTAAAATTAGTGTAATTTTTTTTATAATTTTATAGATAACACTAATTTTAATAAAAATTTAACGAATAGAACCCTATTCTAACGCAATTTACGTCAATTATCTTCGTCTGAAGAAAATCAAAGGCTACCATTGCAATGAACCGAGGAACGACCGGCGCCGGCGACCCATTTACGAACATCATCAACGAATTTCTCGATATTTCGGTCCGAAGATCCGTTAGCGGTGATAGCCTGCCTTGCCGCCTCCCTCCACTTAGCCGCCCTGCTCCTCATCTTCACCGCCTCTTCTCCGTCAATAGCCGCCGCCACACACTTCTCCACTTTGTCTCTCGTCGCCGGCGCCGGTAGCCTCACGCCGATTCCACAGATGTCGCAGAGGAACTTGGCGTCCGGTACTTGGTCGCCCCATTGAGGGTAGGCGATAACCGGCACGCCGGCGGCCATGGCTTCGAGGGTTGAATTCCAGCCACAGTGGGTAATGAAGCATGCGACGGATTTGCTAGCCAATACCTTTTCCTGCGGGCTCCAACCGACCAGCATCGCCGTCCCTTCCGCCTCCACAGCCTTTTCGAACCCCTCCGGCAGAAGCTCCCGGACATCCTCCCTCACCTGGAGAAAGTAAGCATTAATTATTTTTTTATAATTTTTATGCTTAAATTTGACAATTTGTTTTGAAATTAATATTTTGGAAGAAGAAAAGGTTCTTAAGTTTGTGAAGTTTTATGAATGATGAGATTTAATAAATTTTAAATTTAATCGATAATTAATCTAGTAACGAATTATCAAAAATAAATAAAATTATTCGAGACATTGAGATGCTTAGATAAAATTTATAGAATTATGAGATAAATATTCAAAATTATAAGATTTTTAAGGATAAAATTAAGGTTTCATTTAGGACATTTTTTTATTATTTTTTTAAATAAATTTTAGTAAAAAATTCTTTAATTTAGAAAATTTTTAACTAATAAGTTGTTTCAAAAATTAATAATAAAACTGTTTCAAAAAGAGACTATTCAAGGTTTTTAATTTATATTTTGTTTAAATATTTTTTAAAATTTTGAGTTATTGTCTCATAATTCTAAATTTTTTATCACTTTTTTTTATCATACTTAAAGATATTATGATACTCATTTTTTCTTTATCAAAATGGTGATATTATATTAATGAATTAAGCTAAATCTTCTTTAAATGTTGTCTAAAATGAGAAATCCATTAGCTATAAATTTCTTTAATCAAAATAATTAAATTTATTTTGAGTAATTATTGCTCATACAAAAATAAAGAATAATTGTAAATAAATTACACAAAAGTTTATCTATTTATGTATTAAAACCTATTTTTATATTTATTAATTTAATATTTTAATGATTTAATTATATTAAAATATATGTATGAAAAGATGGTTTTTACTTAAAAAAATAAATATTGCTTATATTTTTATTGATTCAAAATTGGCTGAATTTTTAAAGGGGTATTTTAAAACCATAATTTAAGTAAAAAATTCATTATTAGAAATTTAAAAGAAAGCAAGAGTCATACTGGCAAATTATAATATGCAAATGATTTGGGAGTTCACGAATAGCCAATTATTTGACATATTAACCTAAAAAGAGAACAGTGGAGGAACTGGAGAAGACACGAGAGGGACAAGAAAAGGGGGACGGAAGGCGAGACCCGGGGAGTAGAGAGGAGAAGGAGAAAGAAAGCGGGTAGCAAGCAGTTGAGGTAGAGAGACGAGAGCTAAATAATATATATATAAATTACTTAAAAATAAAATTTGTTATCATACTATTATATATTATAATATATAATATGTAATTACATTAAAATATTTGTTATCCCTATTATATTTTTAAAATAATTAATATAGAAAATGTATAAAAAATTATAAATTATAATGAATAATTATTTTGTGTGATAATACAAAAAAATTTCTTGTAAAAATAATCTTTTTACAATAATTTCTACTACAATTTTAATATTATAAATTATAATGAAATAATTATATTTATTACAATAAAAAAAAATTTCTTGTTAAAAATAATTTTACAAATAATTTTCAATTTTAGAATAAATAATTATTAATAAATATTACTAAATTTAAAATGTATTATGAAATATTACTTAAATATTTAATTAATTATGAATTATAGTTAAAATATTTTAAAAGATAAAATACAGTTAAAAAATCGTTAAATATATATCAGTTAAATAATTATTTAAATTTCCCCAAAAAAAATAATTATTATTATTTAAAATATATTTAAATTAATATTAAAATAATTATTTTAAAATATTTAAAATAATAACATAACAAATATTTTAACTAATAATAAAATAATTATTTAAGACTCTCTCTCTCTCTCTTCCCTCACCCGCTCGCTCTCTCTCCCAAGTCAGCGTTCTCTCTCTCTCTCTCTCTCTCTGGTCTCTCTCCTGGTATTGTATAAATAAATATGGAATTTAAAAAAATATAAAGCTAAGCACTTATTATCCGCAGGCAGAGGCCCCTAATAGTTTCATGCCATTGATTGTGACAGGAAAGAAGAGAAGTAGTTCTTTCCTTCTTTGGAAGTAGGAGATCAGTAGTTACATACCACCCATAGAAATGGCCGGCCGGAATTCCTGAGTCCGAAGGCGAATTCGGCCATCTCGTCGGCGGAAAGCATGACGACGCTTCCGACAGAGACGTACACCACCGAATTGGGTTTCTGAGTTTCGAGCCAGTCGAGGCAGTGGTCGGCAGATTTCCATAGATCGGCTTTAATCTTGTCCTCAAAGGACTTCTCGCCGACGTCGACTAATGGGCCGATGGGAATGATGGGGACGACTTCTTCCAAGGACTTAAAGATATCATGCTCAAGCTCATCGAAGGAGTTGGCGAAGATCCACCTGGCCTTGCTGATGTTGTGGAACTGTGCGAGGATCGCCTCTGTCAACGACTTGTAAGGGTTGGATGGTAGGATGAAAGTGGGGAGCTCGTCGGGAGCCATGGGTGGGATTCCTGGGAGTTGGACATGGGTTTCGAGGTTGTCTTCGGTGGGGAAATCGACTAGACGGTGGTGAAAATGGTAGTAAATGGAGAAGACGGCGCAGGATTGGATCCAGAGCACCGCGCTGGGGATGGATAAATCAGCCCCGACATCGAGAGCCCAAGGAATGAATGGGTTATTGACAAGGCAGGAGACTGGTCTGCCCGCGGCGGATTGACGGTGAATGAGATCGGCGAGAGCTGAGGGGCCGTTGGCCTCAAGTTTCCGCATAAGGTTGGAGAGAATGTCACCGGTGTCGGTGGGATCGACCCCCTCGTTAAAAAATTCAAATCGGAGGAAGCCGAGACCGACGGGGATGAGATCGGAGTCGGAATCGGAGTCGGAGTCCGTGGGGAAGTTGGATTGGGAAGCGGCGCGGATGCGGGAGCCGAAATCGATTGTGGTGGAGAAGGTGACAAGAGGGCCTTTGGAGGCTACGCGCTTGGCGAAGCGGAGAAAGGGATTGACGTGGCCTTGGCCGGGGAAGGAGACGAAGAGGAAGTGAAGAGAAGTGTCTGCTTCGCCCATGGAGGTTTTCTCTGTTTTGGCTCTGCAGGGGGGAGTGGAGCTGGAGCGGTTTATGAAGATATAATTTGTATTAATTGTAGCGGTCGTGGAAGGCTGAAGGGTTTCAGGGTTTGGTATGTCTGATCGTTGGCCACGTGCAGTAGGTTGGACCTGTAGAGCAGGGAAGGTTTGGTAGCTTTTTCAAGCTTATTTGATATGAGAGAGACCAATATAGGTTAATAGGTCATATTCGTGTATGTCTCTAAATTAATCTAATTTGACCTATTTATTATATGATTCAAAATTATTAATCCAAACATAATTCAAGAGACTAAAAATCCATTTTATTGTATAGATTAAGGGTGCAAATGAGTCGAGTCGAGCTCAAGTAATGCTTCAAATCGCAAGCTCGAATTTCAAATCGAGCACAAAAGAGGAGCTCAAGCCCGGCTAGTGCGCTATTATGAATTATAATAATTTTCTAGATATTTTTTGTTATTGATTTATACAATTTTCTTATTATCTAAGGAGTGAAAATTTTTTAAGTTTTGGATTTTCCTCTGGGGCACTATAGTACCTGTCTTGGCGGTGCCTCAGCATGAAGCTCTCAGGAAAAATAGAAAAAAAAAATAGTTTTGGTCGAATGTTGCGATGCTCGGTTGAGAACAAAGAGATTCTGGGAGAATTTGGAATATTCTCTATAGACACTGTGACATTAGGAATTTAGGCACCATGACGCTAGGCTAAATTAGTGCTTTTAAAATATTAAAATCATCTAAACCCATTGGTAAAAACACTTCCACCTTCAACTTGTCGTAGAAGAAAGGGAGAGGAGAATGAAGGAAAGAGAAGTAAAATGAGAGGATTTGTTGTCTAAGATTTGGAAATAGGCTGTCTAGCCAGTTGGAAAAATTGTCTCCCTCGAGATAGGCAATATGTACCCGATTTAATTCCCAATTATTTATAAAAAGAAATGCTTTTAAACATATTGTTTCTTGAGTTTGAGAAAGGTTTCAACTTATAACTTTTAGTATATTATTATATTCTCAATTTTAAACAATTAGAATGTAAGAGTACACAATTTCATTGGTCAGTTCGTTATGTATGAATTTCTAACGATTTTGAAAATTGGTGGCATCTTTGAACCTCAGTATAGTTAGCAAAGTAAGTTAATTTAGCATTTTGCATGATCTTTATAAAATTAGTAAAATTTTGAAAATTTTATATTGGCACTTGAAATGTGTATGTTTTATACAAGTTGATATTTATTTTATAATTACTTTAAATCCTTTAGTTACATATTTCAATTGCATTATCATGTAATTCTTGACATTCTAGAGTTTTGTTATGGAAAAGAAGAATACTCTAAAATTCTTTGTTTGAGCTAAGGTGAATATATCTATATTTTGGATTACTCTTTTTAGTTGTAAATCTGAATTGGCTCTGTATTGGAATATAACCTTCTCTGTTTTAATTAGCTCTGCTCTACACGTGTCTTTAGCAGGTGGGAGGTGAAATTTGAGAGTTATGAGAGACATTAATACATGTGCATTCCTATATTCACTTTTATATATAAATTAAAATATCCAATCTATAAAGTAAATGATACTTGTATTAATTTATTTATTTTCATGTTGAGCTATGAATTGAACTCTATAAAGGGGGGAGGGTGACCTACTGAGTTTCATACTGTAATACTAATATCCCAAGATCTAAATTTCAAAGAAGTATCAATTTTTATCTATTAATTAATTTGTCATAGTCACTAAATATTTATCATTTTGAATAAATTCAGTAAAAGTAACAATAAATCATATACATCAAAATATTTATATATTCATTCCTTCAAAATGCAATGTATAAAAGCGATGAGATTTGAATAATATCAATATATCCTTTTAAAGTTCTAGACTACAAAAAAATAGAACGAAACATAGAAATAAAAGAGAACAAAAAAATATTGATCAACCTCACTCCTAAGGGCTCTGACCCATTCCTAGACCTAAAATAAATAAAAAGTATATAATGAGCTTATAAAGCCTAACGAAAAACCTAAACTTATCACTACATTCAATGCAAAAAAAAATATTCAATATTCTTGCTCTAGTTGTACTAATCATCAATTTATATGCGTAATAAAAAATCTCTTAAATTAAAAATAAAATCAATATGATAAGCGAAGTCAAAAGAGATCTATCAAACTATTAAAAAAATTTTGAGAAGAAGGGTTATCAATTAATAGGCCATATTAGTATGCTATATTATGTTGTATCAATATCAATATAGGTTCTATCAATATAACTTCAATTCTATCTATCAATAAGTTCAATGCATTATCATGTAAATGAACTCATAAGAACAATTATGAAAAGCAAGGTAGGATGTTTAGCTTTGATATAATATTTTATTTTTCTATATGTTATCTATCATAATTATTCATCTATCAATCTTATTTTATCTTTCATTTTTTTATTAATAATTTATTTTTATTGGTACCGTTCAATAATCATTTAAATATCATCAACCTCTATTTGTTGGCATAATTCAATTAATCAGTCATAGGCTCCAAGTAGGATTACACCACCCACTTTTTATTTAAAAGAAATCTCATTAGCCTACCATTCTATCTTAGGTATTATGTTTTAAGATACAACACATTAATTATATGTTAATAGCTAATCTTCTTTGCTTACATGCAAATGCTATATTTTTTTTTGTAATGTAAGTCATTATCATGTGTATGAAATACAATATTTCATAAAATGCAATAAAATCTATAAAATTTGGCTACTATGTATTTATTTCATAAAATCACAGGTTTCAATCTACTCAGTAAAATTCAATAATATTATCGTCAAAATACTCAAGAGTGTCATATATATTATATACAAGTTGTACAGTGGAAGTTTGTTAAAAATAAGATATCACAATTTTTACAAGTTATGACTAAATTAAAAATTATAAGATACAAAATACATAAAATCATTGAAATCAAATGTAAGATAATGGTAGCCTACCATGAGATAAGCAATTTTTTTAGCTAGAATGACTGTAAAAAATAGCTCTAAGACCTCGAATTCTTATATTCTCTCTCCTATCTCCTCTCTCTTTTTAATTTTTCATTGTTCCTTCTTAATTAAACCAATGAGAAAGGGAAAATAAAGTTTTAATAAATCATTTAAGTGCTTAAAGACATTTATAATAAAATAATATGAGAGTATGAAAGTAATTATACCAATTATTTAGGTTTTAGCATAAAATCTTTATAAATTCTTTTATATCTTTAAATTTAGAGATTAAAAAATTATAAAAAATATATTCATAAAATATCCCAGCATGTCTAAAACAATAGTGAAATCGATTTACATCACAGACATCTAACTGTCTCAAAAACCCCACTTGTATTGACAAGTGTTAATTTCTTAAGAGATTGTAATACTTATTATTTTTACATCTACATTGCTCATAAAATTAGGAGAAATTTATAATAATTAAATAAAAATATTTTATATATTATAGCAAAGACAGTTTGCAAATTTAACTTATAATGACTACTAACAAATTATTCGATTGAATCAAAATAAGGGCTATTTCTCATACTCACCTTATTGTTTATAATATTTTGGCTATAATTAAGAGTTCTGTTGAGTAGACTGAGTTTAATAAAAAGCAATAATTCTGATTTTAAAGGTACTCATAATTTTGTAGTTTTTAACTTTTTATTGTATTTTTCCTATTTTTGTTACAATCATGTAAAATGTAGTATTGTGATTTAATTATTTAAAAAAATCCTCTCTCTTATATGTGTGTGTGTTCTACATGATTTGAGATGATTAATTGTTTATGGTGAAATGATAAATTATAATAGAATTAGCAAGTAAATAGAAAAAGTAAGTTTAAAATTTTCCTTTTTAAGTTTTTGAGGTCCTCCCTCTGCACATAATCCAATCACTTCCTACATTCAATGAGCAACCTCCTCCATCTTAAGAATCAAAAGGTATAAGCTCTCTAAAAACTCTTAAACAACTAAATCCTTATAGATTCTTCAAAAATCACAAAAGACGCAAGCCTAGATAGTAGTTATTGATTCTCAAAGAATCTTAGAATGCTAAACCCACATATGTAAAAGTTTTTCTATTTGTCTAATAGCCTAAGAGAGCATAAAAGAGTCAAAAGATTCATGTTTCTTCACTTAGGGCAACTCCAATGGAACGGCAAACACTTGTTTGCCGTTCTTGCTTTGCTCCAACCGACCGTCATTTCTCACGTCATTTGATGGCGGATGAACAGTGCAACGCCAATATTGGCGTGGCACTGTTCATCTCCGCCATTTTGTTGATCTCTACCGAACTTGCGGAAGAAAGGCGCGAATGACAGTTACGGGGCAAAATGACGTTTGATTGGAGATGAATCACGGCATTTTTCAGTTCCACTGCATTTTGGAGTGAAAAATGAGATTTTCGGTTGGAGATGCCCTTAGAAGAAAACAAAGAAGGAAAAGTAGAACAATTTCATTGTTTCATGTCCAAAAGGAGTTATCAGTTATTTGATTACTTAAAGCGTACTTATATTTGATCAATGCTATGAGTTTTTGTGAATACTAATGCTTGTTATTGAAATATTTAGTGAAAACAAATTCCTGTTATGAGTTTTTTTTTTCATTATCATTATGAAAGACTTATGAATTATTTGATTACTGTTAAAGACCAATATAGGCCCATTCAGATCAATAGTTCATCCTTATTTGACTGATTCCTATCAAAAATAACTCACTTAACTGAAATAATCAAAACAAATTTAGCCTTCGTTTGGAACAGCTTTTTTATTGCTTTCTAAAGTAACTTTCTGGAAATTTTTGTACTAAAAAATTGCTTCAGATGACAGTAAGAAAGTTGTCTCAAAAGAAGCCTAAGACATAATGATTACAATATATTTCAAAAACATGATGATGTGTTTCTCTTAGCCCAAACAAAAATCAAAGCTAATTATTGTAACAGTGTAACGCAGGATTTGTACTATAACATTGTCATGTATATTCATTCCAAAAGGATAACTGTTTTAATATGATCAAAACAGATTCTGTAGACAAAAAATATTCCAATGTGTTTGGATGGTAATGACATTTTCAAGACATCATTCAATTTGCCTTCTTTCTTCTAGAGATGTGTAACTGTGGAAAGAAATTATTGCAATTGGAAACCTAATATAGCTAAGGAATTAAGGCATCGATCCTTTTTGCTTATCTAAAATAAATATAAATCTATAATGATTTTCAAAAATTTTGAATCTTTGTCAAACAAAATCCAAATTTCATTGCTAGCTAACACTATTTTTTCATTGCTTTTAATAAATTTTTGTACTGGAAAATTTTTTACGGTAGCTTTCAAAAAAAACTATTTTGTTCATAACAACTTTACAGAAATCCCAAATAGACCCTAAATAAAAATCCTATGATATCAAATTTTCTCTATAGTGTAATACATGTTCTTATTACCTTTTATAAATTTGGTCATATTATTTGTAATCTAAAGTTATTTACTCTCACACATATAATAGATCCATTTAATTCATCATTATTTGTGGTGATGCTAAGTTATTTAATTATCCTAGTTTGTGCAATTGAATTTAATCATTAATGTTAATATTATGCTCAATATTGATAGACATTAGACTTCCTCTAAGTAATCATATACAAATACACATTTTTTCCCTTGTATTTTGGCACACCTATAGATTATTTTACTTGGATACAATTGTTTATGCATAATGTTGATCAGTCACTCCATAGTCTATCACATTGTTTTTCATCTCTCTTATATTTCAACATTCTTAACATCACTAACATTAATGAAGAAGTTGATGTTGCTCTTATCACCAACTATATTTGTAATAATGCTCCTTGCAAAAGGGACATCTGTGATATCAAATATAAGATCAAACATCAATTCCATCCATAATCACAGAGAAAATTAATGCTTCTAACTTTAATGCTAACCTATGACATAACTGCAGATATGAAGGCTTCGTTTGGGACGGCTTTCTTATTGTTTATTAAAGCAATTTTTTAGTAAAAAAAATTAAAGCTTCGTTTGAGATAGCTTCTTTATTGCTTTCAAAAACGGCTTTTCAGTATAAAATTTTCTAGTTCAAAAAATTTTTGCACTAAAAAATTGTTTTAAAAAGCAACAAGAAAGCTGTTCCAAACGAAGCCTAATTCTTGTATTAAAAAGCTACTTTAAGAAATGGTAAAAAAAGATGTCCCAAACGAAGCCATAACTATCCCTACTTGAGAAAAATTATTGTTGCCATTTTTTTGGTTCTAAATTATGGTTTTATTGTTTTGGCTGACTCAAGATCTTAGCTAATGGTTGTAATGTCTCTCTCTCTCTCTCAAAAATTAAAAGTTTTATATTGCTTTAAAAAGAAGAAAGAAAGCCACCCAAATAAAGCCTTAATCAAACCTTCTACATAAAAAATGCTAAGCAATTTATTCATACCTAATGATTTGGCATGTCATGAAAATATGCAGAAAAGCAACGAAGCAGGAACTAATTACTTTAGTCTATGATTGGAAAATGCCAAAATGGGTAAAATTGTAGGAGTCTACGCATCAGCCTTTACTGCTAGCAAAATCGTTTCACTGATTCTTTTGGTAAGAAGGATTGAATTGAAAGGTAGGACAGACATCCCTATCAAATAAAGAAAATCTGGAAGATACGTAGGCAAATAGAATTCAATTGAGGGTCATCCAAAACCTTCTACACTGATCGCAAAGTCGTACTGTAATTTTATCTGAATTAATTAATTATTCTGCCAAACTAGCAAGATCATTGACGCTCGAATAGCCCAAAAAGAAAAAACCATCACCGGTTTGAAAGCTTAGTTTATAACCGAGTTAGAGTCCATTTGGAGCAGCTTTCTCACAAACGTACTTTTAAGATAACCATGGGGGTCTGTTAGACCGGTCTAGCCAGTCCATACGAAACCGGCTTGCGAAAGAGAGGCGGTATCTCCGCCTCCTGTGGAGATTGGGCTATCCGAATGCCCAAGCAGAGAGATTCAGGAAAAAGAGATTTGAGAGGGAAATTTGAATGTAGAGACTGTTTAGAGATTTTCTTTTGAATTGTATGCATTAAATAGTTTGTTTTCCTAGGGTTAGGGCATCATGAATTTGGCTGAAATTTGAGATCTCCTAGATTTAAATTTTCTTTGGGCTCTAGAGGCGTCTAGAGATTTGGAAGAGATCGATCCTCCTCTCGAATAGAGGATCAATTGTATCTTGCTATTTTCCGTTTCCCTTTCATCAAATAATACAAACTATCTATTGTTTTCGTGGTTTTGTGTGGACTTTTGTGAAGAATTCTTGCTGTTTTCCGAAGCTTGATAGGAAATACTTGAGATCTGCAAGTGTTTCCTATCAGGGTCTTGTTTAGCTACAACTTTGTTGCTGCTTTAGATATTTCCATGGACAAAAACAACATTTTACAATCAAACTTTTTAAGATTAAAAATAAAATCTAAAATATCTACAGCAGCTTCCCAGAAAACCTGCTTTAACAAAAATCTAAAGTCGCTCCAAACGACTGTCAGGCTTAGTTTGGGATGGTTTTTTTATTACTTTTTAAAGAAACTTTCTAGTACAAAAATTAAATTCTTTTTATTAGAAAATTACTTCAAGAAACAGTACGAAAGTCGTCCCAAACAAAGTCTTAACCATAGTGCTTTTAAAACACAACATAAAGGCAGGTGACGTCACAAAAATTCTACTATTTTTCTGAACTTTTTCCTAAGAATATAAGACAAACTTTCCCACCCAAAGCACAAAAATATAAACAGATAAATAGGTAAACGTATTGCCAGAAATTTAAGTCTGATAACCAAATGAAAACTGGGCATAATTTTAGATCCAAAACAGCACGGCATACATAGAAAGAGATTACAAATACCATGAAATCAAACGCCATATAATACTTAGACTACCTTAGAAAATGGATTCCTAACACACAAAATTTAAGCAATTACGCTTCTAATTTGAGGCAAAACATTCAGCATATAGAAGGCTCCAGGAAGTAGAGGTCAAACATAAAACATGTAACACACTCTTTGCACCTTAAAAACTACATAAAACGCCTGTTATTATGAAAAATTCACATAATTGACAACGCAAAACTGGAGGCATTTAAATGGAAACAAAACATTTAAATCGTGACAGGAAAAAGTAAATGATCCACAATAAAACAACAAACAAGGATAGTAAGAATATTACATATTTTCCTTCCGGTTGGAAAGCTCGCCTTTGCAAAGCAGAAAAGTTTCTCTTGAATAAAGGATTATTTTTGCCAAAAGGACCAGAGTTCCGATCAATGTTCCTATGGAAGAAAATTGAAGCATTATTTATTGCTCTGGCAAACGCCATCAATAAAAGTAAGACAGTTCTTGGTTTAATGATTACGAAACTGAAGTGTCAATAAATGAATTATGAAAAGAATTACAGTGGTTTCTCTATCTTGAACTGTATGCACAAACAAATATATATATGCACGCACACATAGGCAATCATACTAAATTTTACTGAGTATGAAATGAAAAAATCCAACTTTACCAAGTTGAAGATACATTAAATGTATCAAGTTAAATCAGATCTTGACCAGTAGCAATTTCGTGCTAGAATGGTTTATTAATGATGGAAAGTTCTCTAAAGAAGCCGCTTCTGATCCTTGCAATTCTGTAAGAGTTTTTATCTCAACTTCAAGTTACCAAACGTGAAATGCCATGTGGCAAATGTAATGTTTATTTAATGAGACATTTTAATCTTTAAGATGATATGCTGATGTAACTAAATCAATTTTTTATTTTAAATATATATAAATAATTATAACGAAGATGAACATATTTATTTAAAATTTAAATTCTACTATTCGAAAAGATGTGTTAAATTTTTTTTTTTATTTGGGGTGGGGGAATGTTATTGTGATATTGCCTAGACATTATTGTTTTCTGAATTTATAAATAAAACTAAGATGGGAATTGAAAACATTCATTTTTTCGTGACTGTTGAGCTTTACAACTCTTCTTTTTTCTACGCAACACATATTTATATGTTGGTTAAGAGTATTGGCTATCAATCAAGAAATTATGGATTCGAGTCATGCGTATGTAGTGTGTGTATGAGTTTACCATAATGGCCTAAATCTCGAGCTTGTTTACAACGGGACGAGCTCGGGTTCGAGCTCTCCTTTTGAACTAGACTCGAGCTCGAGCTGAATTTTTGATTGATGAGCCGAGCTCGATAAGGCCATTACTCAACTTGACTTGACTTGTTTACACCCCTACAACTAACTAGTATAGGCTGCTCGATCAATTGATGCAACAAAATATTTTCTTTCAACTCTTAGAAGGCAAATTTGGCGAGATCAACAAGTCACTTAAAAGAAGATAAAGCAGAGAACGCCCAAAAAGAAAATTGAGGCAACTGCTAAGAAATTAATAAGTCTTTAAAAAGGACACAAGTCTGTCGATGATGATTTATACTGTTAAAAAGAGTGGCAAGATCTTAAATGCGCCCTTAAAAGAAATGTCAAATTTGAATAACAAGTTCAACTGTTAAAAGAAAAAAAAAAGGGAAGAATTTGAAGACAACTGACGAGTTCTTCGACACACTAACCCAAATTATCAAGTGTAATCAGATACGTTCCTCAAAATTTATGGAAGGAATTCACTTTTGTTTGAATAAACTCGTAGGAAAAAAATCCTCATTTAATTTACCAATATAAGGAGACTTTCAAGTTTCAAATCAATAATAGCAAATACAAAGTTCAAGTGAATGAGAATAAGAAAATGACGAGAACAATGCGACTAGCAACCAATAGTTTTTCATAAGAGATCATTTATATATTTTCTTTCTTTATAAAACTCTGTTCTTGTATAAATATTGAAATAAAATTTTAGTTCAATTCTTGCATTCACTATTTAGCTTAATTCTTTCTGTGGCTTCTGAGTAAATATGAAGTAATTTATCATGAATAAATTGAATACAGAATAAAACTTACCCAATAACTTCATCAAGTTGATGAAGTTGATGAAGTGGATGAATACTGAATAACATCATCAAGTAGTTAAATTAGGCCAATACTGAGTAAAACTTCAATATCGAGTTTAACAAATGTCGAACATAAGTTCCTCATTGGAATGGTCAAATACAAATCAAATTTTATCAATGAAGTGAACAAATCCCGAGAAGAAACTTAACAATATATTTATCAAATTAAAATACATATTGATAATAAAATTTATCAAAGATAAATGAATCCTAGTTTATAATTTTGTCGAATAGCTTAATTGCCACTCTCTGAACTTCTTACTCAATATTTATTTTCTTGGATATATCCCTAGTTAAGTTATCGACTTTAATAGGCCTCACCTTGCGCCAGACTTTGTCTTCATGGGGATAACCATTTAGATTCGACTGCTAAAAATGGACTCTTATGCTACTCAATGTGAATCTTATTGCAAAGGGAGAGTTGAGTTCTAGGGCATAACCTATGTTCCAAATGATATATTGAAAGAATAAGATATAATGCTTGAATTTTACAAAAATTCTAATATGAAATGAGGAAAGTTTAAAAGTGAGGTGAGTTCAAAACTGAGATGAGTTCAATAATAAGTTCCTAAAATAACTTTTAAATGTCCAGGTAAAATTCAAGAAATTTCTTCACAAGATAAAACCTTCAAAAAAAAAATTTTTCTGACGAAAAAAATCTACTTGACTAGTCATTTATGCTGACTTAATAAGTTATACTCGCCTGCTTAGAATGAGTTTGTTTGTTGACTTGATGAATTCCTTTTGAGCTGAGAACAAACTAACTTACATAGAACTTGGCTCGAATCCAACTTTTTGGATAATAGGTTAAATAACATATACATGTAGAAAGATAGATGAATAGATAGATAGATGAACTATTTTTCACAGTTTTTGAGCAAATGCATATGATCATGTCCTAAAATAATTCTCACATAAGAATTCAAGAGAATGGCTGAACAACCAATTTTTTCATTTATGGATTTGAATATCCATAAAAGGAAGTTTCAATATTTATGTAACTTCTTCGCCTCAACCCCCCCCCCCCCCCCCCCCCCCCCCCCCCCCTCCTCTCTCTCTCATCATTTTCTATCTCTAAGAGATTATGCATTACAAAAGAGAAACATAATGACTTTGAGAAAATTGTTTTCCATTTCACCTAGGACCAACAATCAATGACAGAATATTAGTGGCTCAACTAGCCTTGTCCTATTGAATTTATATGTCAAAGTAAAAGAAATGTCAAATCCAGTTGGAAGATTTAGAAACCTTGTAAATAATAATTCCATATTATAATATGAGAGAACTGTAACACTATGAATTGGAATACCGCAAAACACATCGCTCAGGGATTAGGAAGCAAGTTATAAAGGAATTTATGGCATTGTCCTAGTGAATCTATATATCAAAGCAAGAGAAAGGTCAAATCCAGTCGAAAGATTTACAGCCCATTGTTAATAATCATATCATATTATAATATCAACAAATTGGAATGGGGCAAAACACAATTTCATGGGATAAATGAATTTAAAACCTTCACCTATTAAATCTATATATCAAGCAAACGAATAGTTGGAAGAATTACAAGCCATTGCTAATAATCATTCTATAGAACAATATCAAAGAACTCGAGCACTTTAAGTTGGAATTCAGCAATATACATCATTCATGGGATTAGAAAGCATCTTCAAAATGATTTTTTATATTAAATCCTACTTGAAATAAAAGTTTCCTATCTGAAACTATAAACACTTGTATTGATAGCTTCTTAATTCTCAGTCACAGGCCCCTACACGCTTAATAAACATAAGCCTTCATGTTGACAATACATGAAACATATATTTTTTTAAATATACTCATAATAAAGCTATGTGGAGTCTTCAACTTTCCGCTCGCCAAACTTGGTGAAATTTTAAGGCTAACTCCTTGTTGACCCACTTAATATTCAAGATTAAACAAAAAAGATTGCTAATTGATGAAAATGAGAACTAATTATTGGTAAAAATTGAGCGGCCAAAAAATATAATCACTTTACCAGTTAAGTAACTAAATTAATTTCTAAATTTTCTATTTATTGTTAGGTTCAAACATGTGCTACATTTTTTATCCAAAAGTAATAGATGTTACAAACTATGAAAATGGAATAGTGAAATCATAATATCTCCTGTATTTTTGACGTTCATGCTTTCTATGCTTATCTGGTCAAAGATATATATATATATTTTTTCTAGTGTGTTTGGTTGAGAGAAAATGACAAAAATAGTCCCTTGACTTTATATGAAAGATCAAAATAGTCACCAACTATATTAAATGATTATTTTGATCCATCAACTCCTTAAAGATGAACCAAAATAGTATCACCATGAGATTATTTTGATTCTTTTTTAAAGAATTGAGGAACCAAAATGATTCTTTAATATAGTTGGGGACCATTTTGATACTTCATAAACAGTCAAGGGACCATTTTGGCCCTTTTCTCACTTGATCAACATTGGCTCCCACTCCATGACACTAGGAAATCTGACCCTAACCCCAGATTTTCGAAAAAGAAACCTGGGCTCTTGCTTCATTCATAAACCTAGAGTCCATGATAGCACTCAACTCTCATTGATGTTGCTAGAAACAACAATGACAAGATAAGAGTGAATTCACTTATATTATTATCTCGTAACACTACAATGGAGATCTTGATGACATGACAATGAATCCACAACGAAGATAGCCATATCAACACTTCAAATGGCAGAACAATGACTAAGGAACCCTTCTCTATATCATTTTCAGGACAAAGAATACAAGCCTCAGACGCAAACCTTTATAACGAAAATGAATATCCCAAATATGACACTCTGTTGGTAAACCCTTATTGCAAAAGTTGACAATTACCTCATATAAAGATTGTGGACACCCTTTATGCACCTCCCAAAGAAGTTCACTGATGATGCTGTGCAAGGAGGAAGATGAGATTAAGTCTATGCTCCAAAGATGAGAAGTCCCATGCTCTTAGATTAGATTTCTCTAGGAGCTTCATATCAACGTCAAGATATCTGATAATAGAAATAATTTGCAATCCTTCTCTCCGTAAAAAGATAATTACAATAATTTGGTCTCAAAAACATCTCATAAGTTTCCACCCCCTTGGCCCTATCATGGTCTCTTCAAAGCAACATTGCCTAAGCATCATTTTCATGCATGTCAGTACTAAGAACTTAATGTTTATGTGACCACTTGATGACATGAAAGAGAAGATATGCACCTTGCTCTTCCGAATTTCAAACAAGTAGAAAACCTTGGAAGCAAATCACCCTACAATGATGATCCCTAGGTCAAACTCATCACACAAAAAAACTTGCCCTGTATTGGCAAGAATGAGACATGTAACTAATCATGAATAGAAACTATTAATTCATCGATGTTGATTTACGATCAACAAGCAAGGTTATAAGGAACTGCTTTAATATACGCAAGTTCAGCTGCCTTCACATGATTACCTATTATAGATCATAATACCAATAAGATTCATCACTTCAAATGCTAGTGACCACATAAAATCCCTGGGCATAGAACTCCTCTTTTAATTAGCTATCCCTAGTCCATGTCTTCTACCACAAAAACATGACCATTAAGGCCCATTAGATGCGTAAATGTTCTTGGAAAGAAGAATATCTTATTATCAAGTAGAGATCCTCCAACTAGAATAATTCTCTCTTCTCAATGTAGGTATCTTCCCTTATTGCATCATTCAAGGCTAACACGGAAATTTACTACAAACCCCATCTTACTGTCCTTGGGACCTACTAGGAGTACTAGGATTAAAAAAATCCCTCCAATAACTTGGCTCCATATACAAGATGATAGAGACTCCTCCATATATTGTTGATCTTTAACCTAAGGTCGATGTTGTTCAACCTATTTTCATTTATTCTAGTACAAAGAAGCCTACAGATGTCTTCTATAAAGAAAACAAGTTCCAACCCATAAAACAACATAAATAGAACTTTAAATTTATAACACACAACAACAACATCAAATCTTTATCCCACTAAATCATGTCGGCTACATGAATCAATTTTCTCCATAATGTCCTCTTAAACAGTTAAAAGTCAAATTCTCATTTAAATCTAATAAACACAGACCATTTTTAATACTTTCTAACCGAATCTTTTTAAGTCTATCTCTACCTTTCTTAACATAGCCCAAATCTAATACATCTAATGTCCTAACCGGGTCATCAGAAGGCCAATACTTTTTATGTGACCAAACCATCTAAGGAGACTCCTCTAATCTTATATGCCACTAGAGCTACTCCAACTTTTTCACATATACACTCATTTCGCATTCTGTCTCTAAGTGTAAAGCCACACATCCACCTAAGCATCCTCATCTCTGCAACACTTAATTTAATTTTATGCTTCTTTTTTTATGGCTAATATTTTGTGTCATAAAGTATTGTATGTCTCATCACCATCTTATAAACTTTTCCCTTAAGTTTAAGGGGTACTTTTCTACCACTCTATAGGCCTGATGCATTCATCCACTTCAACCGTCCAACTTGAATTCTACTAATAATATCTCATCTATTTCACCATCGCTTTAAATAATGGACCTGAGATATCTAAAATGTGCACTCTTTTAATAACTTGATCACCCAAAGTCCCAACCCACCACTAGATCTATTATTACTAAAATTATATTCCATGTATTTAATTTTTGATCTACTCAAATAAAGAATTTTAGGCTCTAAAGTTAACCTCCGTAATTCAAGTTTTCCTTCTACTCCCCTCTCTAGTATTATCAACAAAAAGAATATTATTAGCAAAAAGCACATACTAGTCTACATCCTCTTGTAAATGTCTAGTAAGAAAATCCAAGACTAAAGAAAAAAAGATATGAGCTTAAAGCTAATCATTGATGTAATTCAATTGAAATAGGAAAAACTTGGTCAAACAATCTTGCATTTTGAACACAAGCAATAACACCCGCATACCTATCGTAATGACTTGAATATAAGTATTATTAACTCATTTCTTTTCTAGAACTCTCTAAAACACTTCTCTTGAAACTTTATCATATATTTTCTCTAAATCAATACATATCATATGTAGATCCCCTTTACTCTCTCTATACTTCTTCATCAAACCTCTCAACAAATGTATAGCTTCCATAGTAGACCCATTCAGCATGAATCCAAATTGATTTTGAGAAACATTAGTATGATATCGTAACCTATGCTCAATTACTCTCTCACAAAATTTTAATGTAAAACACATTAACTTAATTCCTCTATAATTTGCACACTATTATGCATCACATTTATTCTTAAAAATGGGAACTAACGCACTCCTTCTACACTCATCTAACATCTTTTTAGTCTTCAAAATAATATTAAAAATTTTAGGAAGCTAAGAAATTCCTTGATCTCTTAAGTATTTCCCCACTTTTATTGGAATATCATCATGTCAACAATTTTTTCACATTTCATTTTCTTTAAGCCTCTTCAACTTCAATTTTGCTAATACGAAGATTAAAAATAAAATTCACTCTTTTCATTTATAGGGTGCTAAGATCACTAAAATCAATCATATTCTCATAGTCCTCACTAAAAAGCTTATCGAAATATCTCATTCATCTATGTTGAATATCCACTTCTAAGAAAAACATTTTTTTATCTACATCCTTAATGCACTTAACTTGAACTGGATCATAAGTTATTATATCTCTTTGTTTAGCTAACTTAAGCATACAACTTTCGCCCTCCTTAGTATCTAATATATTATATAAATCACTAAAAGCTAATTTTTTTCATCATAAATTGCTTTCTTAGAGTTCATACAGACCTCTCTACATATTTCCCCATTTTTTTGAACTCTTATATATAAACTATTTTTCTATAACAAAGCTTGTAATTTTTATTTTTTTTTCACATTTTGATTCCACCACCACTTTTGATTCGTCAAGCATATAACTTGCAACTTTCTTAATACTACTGGTTACTTTTTTCACATAACATTATCTTCATCATGAATAATTCAAAGCTTAAGATCTTAAATCTTTTTATGAAAAATACTTTTATAAACGTTCTTTAAATACCATCATCTAATCTAAGACAACATTTTACTTTATTTTTTATATTTCACCCTTCCTCTTAAAGTTCAAAATTAATAAGCAATGTTGAGTATATAAATTTTCACTTGGAATGACTTCACAATCTTTGCAATCTAAATGAACTATTTTTCTTATAAGGAAAAAAAATTAATTTGAATTTTTATATGTCTATTCTTGTAAGTGATGAGATGTTCCTCACTCTTTTTAAATAATATATTAGCAATTGCAAAATTATAAGCTAAAAAAAATTTAATATGATCATACCACCTTCATTAGTCGCTTCAAACTTATAGCCACCATGATGCTTTTAAAATCTTCTACCACTCCACTAATATGTCCATTTAAATCTCCTCCTATAAAAACTCTTTCTTTAAGAGGCATCATTTGTATTAATTTTTTAAATTATTCCAAAATTTAAATTTTAGACACATCCAAACCTACTTGAGAAACATAAGCACTTATAATATTAATAATCTTAGTATCAACAATAATCTTTAAAGCTATAATTGTATTTTCAACTATATTAAATTCTACAATATCATCCTCCATATTCTTATCTATAATCGCACCTACACCATTTCTAGTACAACTTCTACTTGAATACCAAAGTTTAAATCATAAGATATCAATCTCCTTATCTTTCTCTCCAACCCATTTAGTTTTCTAAAAAAATAGAATATTTATTTTCCTATAAATTATAATATCTACTAATTACATTAATTTGCTTATAAGAGAACCTATATTCTAAATTCTTATTATAATTCTAATTTCATTGACTAGCTTCTTTTCCCACATCCACCCATGATGTAGGAGTCCTTGCTTATTTAACACTACTTCTGGACATTGATGCAGCGGCCCTTGCACACTTTTCACTGTATTCAGATCATACAACATGTAGCTTTCAAGGAACACCCTAGCATTAACACGTCTTTAAATTTATATTGAATTTAATTTATCTTTGATTGAATTGAATAAGCTAGAAGAGAATGTCTTCAATTCAGCTGAAATAATAGAAGACAACTTCCAGCCCATAAAACAAAATAAATTCATCATTAAATTTAAACTTTGTTTGATAGATCTTTGATTGCATTGAAATAGTTAGTATATTATGTCATTTATTCATGCTAGATAAAGCAGTTATATATGAGAAGTTTATCAAAGAATGAAAGAAAGCACATGACAAAATTAGAAACGGTCCAGCTACCACATCATGGGATTTCAAATAATATAATTAAAATTCAAAATACAACATCAAGAGATTTCAAGCTGAAATCAGATAACTCCATTCAATTTATAGTACTACAACAAACCAAAACTACTGCAAAACATGGACAAACTCCACCAAATCAACATCATCAAGTCGTGTAAAATGGCTTGTATATTGGGGACAGAGAATGTAACACCTTTCTAATATAACTTCTTTTCCTTATTTGATTGTCTTAATGTTCTTCTAAGGGCATGATCATACTGCTTCAGGAGGACGCTGTGTGCTAAACAAAGTTTTTCATCAATAAGATCCTGGTACTTCTCATACAATGCAGGAACCGTGAGAGAAAGAACAACGCCTGCAGCCAAGTCAAGAGAAAAAAAATTAGGCCAACAACACGGGAGGTTTTCCACATCATTTTTTATTACTAATCACAAAACAATACTCATGCAAAATGAAGCTGTTTATAAAAAAATAGCAAAGAAACTCACCAATATAGACAAAGGTGAGGAAGCTGAATAAACCGCCAATATAAGAGACAATCCATAACACCAACATTACCTAAGAAATTAGTCAGAATTTGATCAATGTTTGTCTCCAACGTGTGAGAAACGAAAGTAGATGGATAAATACCTTAAGGAAAACCTTCCTGTCCCTTCCAATGGCAATATCACGTGCAACAGACAATGCATGATTGATCCATACCCGCGCCTCACCCGAAACCCTTCCAACGACCTCCTCTGAAACCTCGAGTTTGGGAAGCGGAGGGAGAGGTCTGAATCAAATATTAACACCCGATACAAGGTCATACCACGAACAATTAATGCCTCAAGTAAGAAAACAGAATATGGCGGTGAAACCTATTAAGAAGCGACGCAGATTTCGCCCAGAAGAAGAGGATGGTGACCAAAAGAAGCAGCGAGTTCGCGGCCAGAGACAGCAACCCGTACCCGGCCAATTCAAAGAGGATCCAGAAGACAGTAGCAGCCCCAGCCACAGAAGCCGTCGCAGTTGGGTTCCTCCAAAGTAAGAGATCGGCAACTGCATCAAGGTAGAACCCAATAAAAAAGTTTAACAAATCAGCATCGTCTCGCAGAAAAAGGAGGGGCTCCAGCTACAAGGAAAAAGAATATTAGGTTGAGAGACCTGCGCCGCTGCCGAGAGCAGCGTGGACGGATCGACGTCTTCGGCCAGAAGCAGGAGACTGGGGAGATTCGGGGATGGAAGGCCGTCGGTCTAGGTCGAACGATGCCGCAGGAGCCATCGAAGCAATCGATCTAGGGATTGGACCAGGGATTCCCGTCGCCGGCGGATCTCCTCCAATGGTGGAATAATAAGGAAAGAGTAATCAAATAGCAAATGAAAAAACTTCAGTTTGCAGTAAAATGATAAAATCAAAATGGAAATGGAATTGGAGATGATGAACTCGTTTCTTCATTTGCAAATTTTGCAGGGCCTTTTTTTTTGTTCTTTTTTCTGGAAGTTTTATAAATATTTATTTAAAAAAATATTTACACTTATTATTATAATAATTATAAATTTAATAACTAAAGAAAAAAATTTATGGGAAAATAAATAATTGATGTTTTGAGAGAGACTCATTTGGTATAGCTTTTTTATTGTTTTCTAAAATTATTTTTTAGTATAAAAATTTTTAGTTTAAAAAATATTTGCACTAAAGAATTATTTTTAAAAATAAGAAAGTTGTCCACTTGTCCCAA
Source organism: Dendrobium catenatum (assembly GCF_001605985.2). Lineage (NCBI taxonomy): Eukaryota > Viridiplantae > Streptophyta > Magnoliopsida > Asparagales > Orchidaceae > Dendrobium > Dendrobium catenatum. The sequence continues at coordinate 973,046 of NW_021320146.1, read as the reverse complement.
ATTATTTTAGTACAAAATTTTTTAAACTAAAAAATTTTGTATTAGAAAATTGTTTTAAAAAGTAATAAAAAAGTTGTCACAAAGGAAGCCTTGATTTTGTACAAAAAGCCGCATGCATGAATAAAAGTAATTTATAGAGACATTAAAGTTTTTACATAAAAATCTAAAAAAAAAAAGAGCTATGGGGACTTGCTTAGTTAAAATAATATGTTATATAAGTAAAATTACATATGTTTGTTTTTCCCCTCAATTGGAATAGATGAGATCAATGCATGGATTATTACCTTCATCCTTGATCTCTTGTGAATGTGATGTAGAATACTGAATAAGTTATAGGAAATGAGAACGATGATCATGATAAACGTTAGCCAATATATGTATGTGTCGACAATGAGCTGGTGTGAATAGAAGAATTTTATGTGGTGATGGCAACCAAGTAATGTTGGTCAAGTGATAGTAGTTGAGCAATGATGGTCGGCTGATAATGATCGTTGGATAGAGAGCCTTGGAGTTATTAATATATGTAAGCTCTATCTTATTTCATGTAAAGAATTATGGTCTATTTAAATTAATTTTGAGTAATTATTTAAAAATTTTAGCAAAAATCGACGAACACTCTATCAAACAACCCATGTTAAATCTCTCAATTATAAATTGTTTCTCATGCATTTGAGTTCCGTATTAGCACAAAAATTGAGTAATCTTGTGCTTGTTGAATTGCTCTCGTTGAGGCTCGATTTGCCAAAGAGCCTGCAAGATTAAAAAATCACTGCTTTCCTTAAATAGTAATATGAATTTTTCAACTATATTTCAAGTGCTTGAGTTGGGCTCATTCTGACTCGAATCAAAACACTTTTGATGTCATTGGGCCATTCTCATACAAATGTTTGTTTTGACTATAAGCTTGTTGAAATTGGAATTTGAATAGTCTTAGATTTAATTCCACAAGTTTTTAATCAAACATTGAGATCAAGCATTGTGACAAGCTTAGTGTTTGATCAAATGGAAATTTTAGTGACATATCAACTGTACGTATTTATTCATCATCTTTGAGGTTTTAGTTTAATCAATTACTTTAACTTGTACAATTAAATGCATTCTACAACACACACAAGCACAAAGTTAAATATATTTGAATCATCAATTACATCTACGTATATATTTAATTGTTCATTTAAAATTTATCTCTAGGTTTTAATAGATTTAAGCACATGCATTGTTACATGTTATTATTTCTATCTTTATACTATAGTTAATTATCTTGTCAAACACTTAGCACAAGATAATATCAAATAGAAATTTTTATCATAAATCATTGATTAACATATTATAAAGCATATAATAGACATAGAGGTTGTCATAGGGTCAACAAAATATTATATTAAATGAAATTTTTTTAAAAGTCCACATTATTTTTAAAAAAGAGTTGATCTCCTAGGGGTTGTTTGATTTGCGGTATTTTTAAATATGTATTTTGAGAATTTGATGGTTTATTAGAGTGAATTTCAAATGCAATGTATTTCATTGATGAATTTAAAATTCACTGTCTAGTTAATTTTTTGTGCATTTGAAAATCAACCGACTTAGCTGATTTTCAAGTACAATGAAAATTCTCCACTACCTGTTGCCCCAAGTCATCATTGACCATCAGCCGCCTTCTCAGTATCGCCACCACCACCACCACCAATCATTATCAACTACCGATAGGCTCTAACCAAGCTTGTCGTCGATTATTGTCCACCGCCTATCATTATCCCACCACAAACCACCACGTTATCATCTTCATCACTTTACGTGAATTAACATTATTTCAAACCTAAAATAAAAGGTAATCTTATGCATTTATTTTACACATATACAAATAATTTTGATTTATTTTTTACTACATTCCTTCTTCAACAAAACAAATGGCCCCTCAAAGAAATTTAATTTTATAATAAATAAAGTTAGTTTATAATTTATAAGATTCTAAAAATTTAACTAGAACTCCATGCTTTAACCTAAACTTATTACCTTATAAGTATTTTTCTCTTCTCATTTCTACATTATTTAATTATTTTGCACTTTTTTTTTGTCTAAATTAATTTTCTCTTAAATCAAATACGTTACTTTCTTATTACATAATTTTAATGTCAATTTTTAAATATAAATAACCAATTTATATTTATGAATGTTTCAAGATAAGACATTTGCAACAATAGAGAGTTAAAAATCTTAATTTTGTGGAAAGATCCATTGCATACACATAAAAAAAAAAAGAATACAAAAAAATTTATACATGAAAAATTGATTACACCATGCATGTTGTTAATACGAGCATTATGAATGAATATGAGTATGTGGTTGGGTAAAAATTGGTTATTGTTATTTTAATAAATAATAATAATAATGTGTGAAAATAAGCTAGGGCTGTTGATTTATTAATATTGGCTGGAGACTGACTAACATGTACAGGATAGTGTGCCGATGGGTTTAATTTTCTTTTTAATATTGTGGTTTGATATTATCATTTGCTAATTCAAGTGATTCATTGATTGAGAGCTATAAAGAGTTCTTACTGTATCGACGTATGGGTAAAGAATGACTACTCAGTTTATTGGGCCAATGATTATTAATTACTGACTTACTAATTGTAACTCCCCAGAATTAAATTTGAAAAAAATATCTATTTATCATTTATTTGTTTTGGTCAAAATATATGCTATTAGAATCTACACTCCTTAGAAAAATATCATCATCGATATTTTCATGGATAAAACAAATCAATAAAATAAATTGATTCATAAATCTGTCAAAATAACTCAATATGATTTAAAACAAATATCAAAATCAATAAATCAATTAAAATCCATTCAAGATCTTAAAAATAACGAATGCAATCAATCAAGAGTTCCTTCAAAACAATCATATTCCCACATATCATTCAAGCACAATATATTATGTAAATTACTAATCAATCAATTTAAGGATTGAAAATTCTACCAATGGGGCCTCCAGATGCATTCCTACCCTTATGTTGGATCAAACTATAACTCTTGGTTTTACATGTGGCAGCATTGGTGTAGCAGACTGCGTAGGTCCTTTTATGACTTTCAACCACTCTTCTTTCATCTATCCTGGTCACAAACCCTTTACTATATCTCTAGATCCCATGACCCTCTTTTAACACCCCTATGAATCCATATCTTATCCCTTGTCTCTATAGTAGACAATCAACTATCGGGTGTCCTCACTGCCCACATCTAATTAAATTAATGTCCAATTATTAAAAAATACGGTCCACTATGTCTCTTACCACATCATGCACACTCCAATACACCCACACTTGACTCTGACGCATATCCTCTCATGTTATTAGAAAATCTACCCCTCTTTTCACTGATCTTTCTCCTAGTTATATCATCTCCCAACCTCTTATTGCTCGTATCCTATATGAATAATAAAATAGCCAAGTCATTCTCCACCAGTCTCGCTCTCTCAACCAACTTCAAAACTCTTAAATTCTTAGTAGTACAAGTGGATGCCCCAATTCATCTTTTATTCGTCAAAAACATGTAGCATTTTTTGTCAGCAATATTAATCAGTTGTTGTGCATACCTAGCTAGTGCAATAAACTTTGCATCATAATACATCAATGTCATATTCCTCTACTCCAATCTCATAAAAGCCTCATGTATTTATTGTCGGGCTAAAGGAGGTACAAATCAGTCTCTAAAAATAATAATAAACTCTATCTAGATGATCTATGCATTCATCTTTTCTTTGAATTTCTCCTGTTGTTGTCATGTTCACCATCTCTCTACTTCTCCTTCAAATAAGAACTCAATAAGAGGTGTTTTTTTTTTCCTATGGGCAGCACATGTTGAGGTATTAGATTTGACTTATGTTAAGAAAGGTAGAGGTAGACCTAAAAAGGCTTGGTTAGACAATATTATAAATGATATTTATTTATTAGATTTAAATGAAAATTTGACTTTTAACCGGACACAATGGCGAAAAAGGATTCATGTAGCCGACCCCACGTAGTGGGACAAAGCCTTGTTGTTGTTGTTGTTGGCAGTACATGTTATCAAATATCTTCCAATCCTCAACAATCAGTCCTCTGCTACCAGTGGTTCTACAACTCCCTTGAATAATGAGAGCTTTAACTTATGGAACATCTTTAGATGTGTGTCCCCTTCTGACTCCATGTGTCCCACGTGTCTACTCCAAGCATCACTTATAACCTGTGTAAACATGGTAGCAAACACATCAAACTATCAAAACTCATTAGAGTTGCTACTGCATTATGTCCATTATGTGTATCCAGATCAGCAGGGTCCATCTATCTACTGATAAAATTCTTATTCCTAATCAATAACATACAAACTCAATATACATACATATAAATTTCATCAATCAAATGCATAAATGAAAATCTACACTACCCAACTTCTTCCCCGCTCAAAATCAATTCCTATAGCTCTGGCTACATTTCAATTCTTCAAATAACCACTCTGACACCAATTATGATGCCCTAAAATCAATTTTAAAAGAATTATTTATTTATCATTTATTTGTTTGGATAAAAAAACATGCTATTACACTAACTAATGAAATAACATCACTAAAACGTGAACTTATTACTTATTTAGTGTGATTACTAAATGCATATTATTGCCTTGTTGCCATTATATTGTTTTATTAATTATATTATTATTTTACTATTAATGCCATCAATTTTATGGATAATGATATTGTTACTAATACTACAACTAATTCTTTGTTATTGTTACTACTATTAATTCACTATTTACAGTCTCACAATCACTAAGCACGTGACTCTTATTACTTAGCATATGATATAATATATTGATTTAATGATACAAAATAGTTGAATATCATATGCATACTCTTATATGATTTTCTTATATTAATATAATTCTAACAGTCTTTATAGACATTTTAGCTTTACTTATTTATATGATTATCTTATTAATTTGATAGTAATGCAACGATGACTATTTTATCAATTCGACACCTATACTGATTTATTGGTTTACATATTTCACTATTTTCATATTGCAATATTTTATAGGCCTATGTATTGTGTTATTCCATTGCATTACATATTTATTGCTATTGAATATGATTTACTATATTTGCACAAAGTCATGTCATATTGACTCTTATTTTTATGAACTGATTAATGATATGCATTTTACTTTTTTATCATGCTTTGAGTTGAGTTGTAGGATTTAGTAAGCTGTTTTAGCTCATTATATGCGATTTAAATGATTTCAAGTCAATAGAGAGGATTGGAAGTGTGAGACTGATTAGTTACAAGATTCCTCGGGTTGTACTGTTATTTTTTTATTTTTATTTTTTTGACTTTATATATTCTTTTATACTCAAGAGTGAAAAGAGATGTGTTGTATTTGTATGACTCCTAAATAATGTATATAGTTTTTTTAAATATGAATACAAATGTATATTGATATTTTGATTAATATATTCATTTTTTGTGATATTTATATTATTGATAAAAAACTAGATAGTTCTTATTACTGTTATTATAAAAGATAAATAAAAAAGAATTCTTCCAATTTAAATTATGGGGAATATTTGGTAAAGGACTACATTAGAATCCAATTGAATTTGTTTGACAATCCTATAGTGATTGATTGATAAACTTATAAGGATCTAAGAATCAATCATAATCAATAACATGTGGCTTGAATCCCATGGGAATGAGATGCTAGATAATAATATTGATTAAAGGTGAAGACTCTTACAAATTATAGTGAGTAGTAAGTTCCTTAAAGAAAAATCTTCTTAAATAAGACATCAAACTCGTCTTTTATAGCATCACATGAGGCATCAAGCCATCAATAACAAAAAGTTAGGTTAAGTCTACCAAGGGTACATGAGAGTATAAGATCAGCCTAATAACACAAGATGGATAAATTAAATTAGCAGTATTCAAGAGATCGTAATGAAGCTATGGTGGAGGAATAATGATTGGGAATTGCATGAATGGCATCAAATTGATCAACCTCAAGTGCAAAGATCATGCCATCAAATTGATCAATCTTAATTTGTTGTTGATTTTATGGTGTTTGAACTCTTTGTTGTCTAACCTCTTCTATGAGATAAATGATTGGAGCTTGATACACCTCCATCTTGCTGATGCAAACTTCTATGAACAAGCAAAAGGGACATTCACTAGATAGATTATGACATCCTTAATTAAAGGTCTAATTTTTGAATTGATTTGTGTTGGAACAAGAAAAATTATTATGGTGGATATTACTTCTGTCCACCTTTGAAGAAATGTTTGCATAATGTTGGGAGTATTTCTCATAGATTATGTCAAAAAGTTGTGTGCTGGAATATTTGTAAAATAAGAGAGAGAAAATAATATCTTAATTTTATACAGAAATCTTCCACACATATAAATAAAAGTAAGAGTGTCAAAAAATAACCCGACTCGCCAACCCGACTCCAAAAATCTAGATTCAGGTTGATCCGGTTAATAAATAGGTTAGATTCAAGTCGTGCATTTCAACCAATTTATTAAATAGGTCGAGTTCATGTTAACAAACCAACCCAATTTTAACTAAAAAAATACCGGTTTAATAACTTTTTTCTTAAATTCTTTTATTTATTGGTAAAATCTTTTTATTTTTAATCAATTAGCCTATAAATATTTATATATATGCTACAAGAAAGGCATGTTCGGATTCAATATTTTGACCCATTTATTAAATGGGTCAGATTCTGTCATTTGAGTTAACTGGATTTTGGTTGGGTCAATTTCGGGTTAGACCGAAACTCGACCTATTGGCTTGTTTGGACATCCATGGATAAAATAATGTTGTTAGAAGCATCATTTTTTCTTTTGTGAAAAATTTGGAAAGGGGAAAAATAATGGACTTGGCCTAGTTGAATTAATCCACTTATTAAGAAAGAATATCTACATCCACTATTCCTCTCAATTGGAGAAAATGTGATTACAAAGTTAATAAAAAAAAAGCTAGATCTCCAATGATTGTTGTGGAGATTATTAGAGAAGCAGTAAAATGTGATGACATTCAAATAACAACAACTTGGCTATGACAATCAGGCAACACAAATAGAGATTATAGTTAAATAATGGTAATAAAATAACAAAAATCAGACTATGATAATCAAGCAATGACGGCGAGGTGATGATGTTTTTGGCGATGGTGGTTTGGTAATGACACTTGTTAATAATGGTTATTAGTATTGATCAGCGGTTAGGGTTCTAATTTTTTAGGGTTCTAATTTTTTAGGGTTCTTGATATCTCAAAGTTCTATCAAAATTAAAGTCAATATTTAGACTCGTCTTGTTGAAATGTTCATTTTGAATGCACATTTGCTAAAAATGGGGGTTTGTATGGTTATAATGTTTTTATCTAGTTATTATATCAAGATTAATACTCGATCAAATAGATTTATTATGATATATCAATGAATAATCAAATTCAAAAACATTTATCTATAAAACTAATTTAATCCAAATAATAATCTTATTTAGATTTTGAATAACTAAATTCTTCTAGGCTAAGCTTGCTGAAATAACAAGATGAGCACATCTAGTGATAATATTCAGCACAACATAACTATCATTATAAGCTAATATTTTTGTTATGGTAGATAGAAAGTATTTAATACCTTGACTTTATATGAAAACTCAAAACCACACACAAATAATAGAAGAGCTGCAAGATATATCAACATTTTTATATGAAAAATCAGAAAAGGAAAAAATCAGAGGGTTCGATCCATTTGACATAATTCCACAAACATATATTATTGGTTACAAATGATACCATGTCTGGTAATTGAGGAATATAATGATACAATATAATAGACATGAACTATAAATAATGAATTTCATGATTCAAATTGGAGAGGCCTTGGGGAAATGAATTTGTCTTTATAAGATCATTCGTGATATATTCGGGCATTTTTCTTTGATGAGAGAGTACTAGAAACAAAGAAGTCTAGTTTAAATATTAGTCTTCCCATTAAGAAATGAAGTTGATGTCGACGGGTCACATCAGTCATACAGACGATATCATTTAAGAACATTGATGGTGACAAACTTAGCGGATATCAATTTTGGTGTTGAAGGTATGCATTGGCTTTATGGACGATGTCGAGTGTTGATGTTCGTGGCAACTGAGGGCGACAAAGTTGGTGGGCACCAATGTCAGTGTTGATAGTGTGCATCAACTTTATAAGCAATGACGTGCATCAATATTAGTGCTAACATGGAGTGCTAATATTTGTATGGATGACATGTATCAATCTTATAGGCAATGACACCACATTCAACGATAGTGGTTTAACAATGACATCATGATGTTGGTGGTTTGGCAGTGGGTTGATGGTAGTGTTTTGTTGGTGGCAACCCGACAACAATGGTCCAGCGGTAGCAATCTAACGATATTGGTCAGATGATGATATTTCAAGATAGTGGATCTCTAGGATTATTCAAACCTGTAAGCTAACTCTGATATCAAGTCCTAATCCGACCCGTATTTCATGATCATAGTGGTTGTATGTTTATGACTTTATGAGTGACATTCAATATAACATAGCCCAAATACAAAACATTCCATTACATGGTTCGAAAGTGATCCCCTTGATCATAACCTTTTGTTTTGAAAGTTTGAGGGCATGAGATACTCAAATTGGTTATAAATATTTATTTTATAATGAAATTAAGATGTATTTAAAATACAATGAATTTGAATATAATATATTTAAAACTCAATTGATTATTATTATTATTATTATTATTTGATTGATCTAATGAAATTAAGAACTAAAAAAATGAAGCAACCAAAGATCAGAGGGGCTATCTTGATCGAACTAGGCGGTGACCTAAATATTAAATGTACAAATTGATAAAAAATTTATGATACTAAAGGCTCCTACTACTTGCAATCAGGCATGAACTTTCTATCTTGTGATGTGCCGTAGAATCCCTGTCCTGCCATTTCGTTTTCCTGTGTTCGGAGATGGGACGACGAAGTCACGATCCGCCAGCAATCCATCCATCACATAGAAGAAAACGAAAAGTAGAAGGATTGATTAAAAAAATTAACCATGGTGGATTATCCAATGCCGCCCGAGGACGGCAGCCCTTCAATGTCTTCGTCGGCGAGCCTTTGTCTAGCTCCTCATCATTTGTCCAACGCCCTCTTCACCGCCGCTTCGTGGCGCTATGGGCTGCGTCCAGACTAAACCAACTTCCAACTCGCCTCCGCGCAGCCTTGCGAAACTCAAGTCCGACCATGGTTATGTGCCCGTCGGCGCCACAGGAGGTCGTCCTCCTCGCCCTCCTCGACCTCGCGAAGTGGGGGCGGAAACTGTATCGGAGCAGAAGAGGCCTCCACAGCCCCCTCCACCTCCTCCGCCTCGACAGCTCGTCGCCAGCGTGGATGAGTTGGTGGACGGGTGGCCGCGTTGGCTTGTGAATAACATACCGAAAGATGTTCTCGCTGGTTTGGTGCCCAAGAGTGCCGATTCATATGTTAAGATTGATAAGGTATCTAGATTCGCTTTCTGAAACTTTTGTTGTATATTTCGTGCATTTCTATCATTATGATGGATGGTTGAAACGTTTTATTCATTGCTTTTCCTAGGCGGCTTGTAAAGTTTTTTCTTAGTAAAAATTTTTAATGATGAATTTTAGGAACTAAAAATCATCACTGTTATCTGTTTAAATCCCCCGTGATCTTTTTTTATACTTAAAAGAGTAGGCTGGTAGCACTTGGGTTACTAGAGTGATTTGTGATATGCTGAAGGTCGATAAGAAAGTTGTATTGAGTATCGAAATTTCATATTTTCTTTTTTATTGTTGAGAGTAAGAGAATGCCATTAGATATTATATGATAATATTTAGATCTATACAAGGTAAAACGTGGAAGGATTAAATAAGAACTTTCATAAATTATGGGGATAACTTGAATTGAGAGGTAGAATCAAAGTTACATAAATTCCTATGTTTTTCCCCTTAAACTATGGATAAGAATCAAAGTTCTTGATGTGAAGGGAAAGTAAGGAGAGAAACTAGGTAAAAACTTCTTTTAGGTTTCGTTTAGGACAGCTTTTTTATTGCTTCTTGAAGCAGTTTTTTAGTATAAATATTAAAAATTTTATACAAAAAAGCAGATTCAAGATGAAGTAAAAAAGCCGTCCCAAACGAAGCCTTAGTTTTTCTGGTTTCTTTTTTTTGGATGGGTTGGAGTGGGCTAGGGAGGTTTGGACCCATAGCAATTTGACATGGTCTATGCAGCTGGCAATAGGTTCCAGCTGACAAGTGTAGAGGTTATCTGAAGAAACAAAAAACGGAAAGCTATATTCTAATTACCACCAAATGCAAATGGAAGATTATGTGGATCAAAAGTTTCCTGACACAAATTTGTTTCAAGAGTGCAAGAGAAATGATCAAAAGAAAAGGATATTTGATAAAAAATTTAGCAGATTTGTATAATAATTACAAGACCATTATTTTGTACTGTAAAATAACTCTCAAATTCATTTTATGGCTTGTGACAACATTGTGCTGCTTTATATTTTTGATCAAATAATCTTTTCTTTTGATCATTTGTCTCCCCCACACCACTCTTGTTCCACAATCTATCTCGCTATGCTCCTTGAAGAAACTATGTAATTATTTTGTTTACCTAGCTTTATTGATGGTTTTTATGATGCAGGTTGGCCAAGGCACATATAGCAACGTTTACAAAGCCCGGGATAGGGATACTGGGAAGATTGTTGCTTTAAAGAAGGTTCGCTTTGATACAGCGGAATCTGAGAGTGTTAGGTTTATGGCAAGAGAGATTATGATAATGCAGAAGCTGGACCATCCAAATGTTCTTAAGCTTGAAGGGCTTGCCACATCGAGAATGCACTACAGCCTTTATTTAGTGTTTAATTTCATGCAATCTGATTTGACTGGAGTTATCTGTCGCCCTGGTGGAAGGCTTACTGAACGACAGGTTCTTATAAAATTTATCTTGTATTAAAGTTCATTTTATACTTTTTGAGGTGCCCTTGAAGTTAAAAGCACTTTTTTACTTAGCTTAAGGTTTCGTTTGGGACGGCTTTCTTACTGCTTCTTAAAACAACTTTTTAGAATTAAAATTTAAATTTTATTCTAAAAAGTTGCTTAAAGAAGCAGTAAGAAAATAATCCCAAACGAAGCCTAAACCTATTTGTTACGTCAAATTTTTAATGAGTGCATGCTTTCTCTGCATCAAAATTTTTTTTTTTCTTTTTTGCTTTTTTTTTTCTATTTCACCTATAATTTTATTGTAAATAGTAGGGGTGTCAATTTCGGGTCACGGGTCGAACCCGAAATTGACCCGGCACTATTCGGGTCAACCCGAACCCGACCCATTTTTAAAAACAGGTCGGTTTTCCGGACCCGAACCCGACCCTCTTCGGGTCCGGGTCAACTCGACACGACCCGTTTCCAACAAAAAAAAAATTGATAATTTTCGGGTTAAAAAATGGGTCAATCTCCTTTTTTTCGGGTCAAAATTGGTCAAAATCAGGTCAATCTCGGGTTGCTGGGTCAAAATCGGATTTTTGGGTAAAAAATGGGTCCCTTTCGGGTCAATTTCAGGTCAAAAGGTTAACCCGAACCCGACCCAATTTTTGAAACGGGTCGAAATGTTGAACCCGGGTCGGGTTCGGGTTGATCATAAACCCAAATTTTCGGATCGAGTTTTCGGGTCGTGTCAAATATTGACACCCCTAGCAAATAGTTCATTTTGTTATTCTTGTTGAAATAAACTATTTTAGCTTCTTCCTCCATTGGCTTTAAGAAATTTCGTTCACATTTTAATATTTTGCCAATAATGAATTTCTATGCAAATGTCACATTCTAAAATTTTATGAACTATTTTATATAGATTAAGTGCTACATGCATCAATTGCTATCTGGTCTTCAACACTGTCATGAGAGGGGGATCTTACATCGAGACATTAAAGGGTCCAACCTTTTAATAGATAAAGATGGAGTGTTGAAAATAGGTGATTTCGGCCTTGCAAATTACTTCAATGTCAAGCCAAAACGACCACTTACAAATAAAGTGGTAACCCTATGGTACAGAGCTCCTGAATTGCTTTTAGGCTCTACAGATTATGGGGTTGGTATCGACCTTTGGAGTGCAGGTTGCCTTTTGGCTGAGATGTTTTTTGGACGACCTATCATGCCAGGAAGGACGGAGGTTAGACTATTTTCTATGTTTAAATAAAAAGATTACAGGCGTCTTCTAATGGAATTGTGTTACTCTTTTTTTAGTCTTTTAAGGCTTTTAATTTCTCTCATTTCTTTACTGCTCATACAAAAGGATATTTTGTGTTTTTGACAAAAACCTCTTTGAAATTAATATGTAATTTTGACTAAGATCTCCTTTTCGTCCATTTCATGATTTTAATCTTGTAAACTTTTGGGGTAAATTTCCTCGTAGATCTGTCTGTCTGTTGTTAGTTGTTCAATTAATAGCTATTAATGATGTTATTAGCATAATGAATGCGCATTGTGTTAACAAACCTTTCGATAAGTTTTTTTTGGGGAATGAGTTTATTGTGCTCTGTGTTTCATTTTCAAGATGCGAGGTCACAAGCTACAAGGTAGTGAAACATGCTAAATTTGTGCTTATTGAAGCTTAATTTAATGAAGTCCACAGGAAAAAGTTGAGTTTCTTGATCATAATTAGCCTCAAACTTGTTACTGTTATCTACTGGTGTGATTTATTTGACTAAAGTTAAGCATTTTATTTTTGTTTGTTCTTGCTTTGTGGAGAACTGTGTCACTAAAAGACATTAGTAGCATAGCTTGCTAAGTATGTACTCGCCTTGCTAAAACTTATTTATGGGATGCTTGATTAGTTAAAAAAATGACTATGAATTAAAATAAAAAAATGCCTGAATAGTTATTTCTCTACGGTTGATTTATTGCAAAATTTGCGCATTTACTTATACGTGAAATTATTCTGTGCGGATACGGACGTCGTCCGAAGGCGAATAGGAACGCACCACGTCACCCGTTTTCTGTGTAACGAATAATGTGGCACGTTCTGATTCGCCTCCGGACGATCAGTGTCTGCACAGAATAATTTCTCCACTTACACGTTGGAGCTCACTTTTAGCCGTAAGAACCTGCCTTTAGCCTATTTATGCAGCTTTTCTAAACTAAATTCTAAATGTCGTCAATTTTTCCGTAATTATTTGTAGGAATTCCCTTTGCAGTGCATAGATTATTCAGCCTATTAAAAATTCCCTTAGGGGCTGTTTGGTATCGGATTTACAGCGGGATTTAAGTCGGATTTATGCTAAATCCAGCCAAACAGTTTTTGTGCGCGTGTTAAATTCTGGGATTCGGTAAATCCCGGATTTACGGATTTACGGCTTAAATCCGGGATTTAGTAAATCCGAGGGGTAGCCGGATTTAGTAAATCCGAGCGGGATTTATCCGAAGAAGCGCGCGAAAAGTATGGCTGAGGTGACAGGTTTTTTTTTTTTTTTGTAGATCACAGTTCCATAGTTGAGAACTTTTTTTTTTGCTGCAAAGATGCTGGAGTAGGGGTTGTGGAAGATACATTATCTTCATATTTTTAATGAAAACTTCAATTATTTTCTGCATAACTATTGGTACTATACAGTTTGCATCTTATATCAACTTGTTAAACAAATTTCTTTTCAGATAATTAAAATCGCCGTAGTTCATTTATTTGTATGTCAATTTTTTTAACGAAATTATTCATGATAAGTTTTAAATATCACCTTGATATTCTACTTGAACTCTTGCCTTGTATTATGGTATTTGTTATGTTAACGTGACAAATAATTGATTGGTAGTACGATGCTTAGGCTAAATAAAATCAGAATGAAGCGATCTTTTTACACCGTGTTTGACAAAGATATTTTTGATTCCGTGAGCGACAACAAGTCATCTAATGCCATCTATCCCAAAAAAATTGGTTCCGATCTTGATTGGAGAGTTTTTGAAGCACGAAAGGGTATTACTCATGAATATATTCTATATAATTAAATTGAAAATGCAAGGTTAATTTAATTATCATCTTATTACATTTTCCCAAAATTTTTTATAGAAATGAAGAGGTTCTTAAAGGGAAAAGGGTTGGTTCATGGTAGCTCTAGCTCCCAACGTCATGCAGATGAAGTTATCTCCAACAATCTTAAAAGCACATCTAGAAATCCTAGGTGGCCCGAGGAGCACAATGTTGTGCTGGCCGAGCTTCTATTCGAGCAATTCGTACATGGTAACATATGTAATGGTAACTTAAGGAAGGAGCAGTGATCTAATAATGTTTTATGCAATGATCTTGATCTCATAAATATATTTTTTAAATTTAAATCCCTAACCGTCATAAATCCGATATATCTTACCAAACAGTTTCTCAGGATTTAACAGTATTTAACATATTGCATACCAAACAGTTTTCAGGATTTAACACATTTCGGATTTACTAAATCCGGATTTACAAGATTTACTAAATCTCACTAAAGTTAAATCCCACTTGTTGCCAAACAGCCCCTTAATGTTATTATTATGAGTATTGTTTTGCTAACTTCAGCATACTGGCGAATCTTATATGAAAATCTATCCTGAGTTGCAATGAAAAGCTTTCCAATGTGTTGACTCACCCATGATGCTGGAAATTTAATCCGACTCTTTCATTTCATACCTCTCTCCCTTTAATCAGTGCCGCAGAAGTTCCCTTTATCTTTAACCTATTTCATTACTTACATCTCATCCAAACGAAAAATAAAAAATAAAAAAATAAAAAAAAGAGAAGAAAATACATTTCATCCAAACGAATGCACTTTCTGAAGCTGATATTCACATCAAATTTTTAAGCTTGTTCTTGGTTTGAGGTCTGGGCCGCTGCCTTAGGAGAAGAGTTGTGATCCCGTTCCTTATTGATTCCTCATAGGGCACTCATCCAAAATTATCACCGGGTCAGCAATGATTTATGATTGCATGAGATCTAGGATGGCCTGCACATGCATGCTGTGGCTATTATGAACGTCCATCAGGTATGAAGGTGCAAAATTATTAAAAAAATTATAAAAATAAGGAAAAGGATTTTTCAATCCATTTCCTCCTGAAAACACCTCTGAAAGTTACAGTTTTGGGAACTTAGTTTTCTTACAGTAAACCTATTTTTCATGTCCTTAAAGAAACTTCTTGAGGAGACAAAAGATTACATTAATAATTATCCCTCAAATTAGTCCATTAATATCTGTGTAGAATGATTTCATAGATTTTCTTGTGCCTCTTGTTATTTGAAAGCTAACATGTAGTCATAAATAAATTTTTCCTCATATAGGTTGAACAACTACACAGAGTATTTAAATTGTGTGGCTCTCCCTCCGGGGACTATTGGAGAAAATTGAAGCTGTCAGCAAACTTCCTACCTCCACAACCATATAAACCTAGCATTTTAGAGACATTTAAAGATCTTCCTTTGTCTACAAAGAATTTTCTAACCATGCTTCTTGCACTAGAGCCCTACAATCGTGGTACCGCAGCATCAGCTCTCCAAAATGAGGTAAGTTGCTATTATGGATTCAGCAACTTGTTAAAGAGAAGTACGCAAAATTTCTCAGTAGGTTTGGATGGTTATGGTTCGATTGCATGCTAACCAAACTTACCTACTTGTAACATTCTTGTGACGTCCATCTATTATTTAGTCAAATTAACTATGGAGTTTTACGCTTCTTTTAAACATATTTGTCCACCGTAGTATGTTTTCTTAAACATGCCAACCTGTTTCATTGTTAATGACTGAAATATTTCAGTCGTAACTGTCTCATAGAAATGAGACATCTAGTTGACATATAGATTTTTTTTTTAAAGAGGATATATTAAAGTTGCATAAAAGCTATTTTTAAACACAGCATCACAACTAAATTAGCTATCTATTTAGTAGATGAATTCCATTTACAAAATTGTTGTGATTGGTTCCAAATTAAATGAAAAACATTGAGATTTGATATTAGGTTGGTAAACAACTGTAAAACCTATGACAAAATTTATTAAATGAATACATTTGAGTTTGGATTTAGGAGGATTAATAAAAGGGGATGATGAGTGATGACTAATAAAGCTGACCCTAAATAGTTGTAGAAAAGTAGAAATATGAAAATTTATTTTAAATTTTATTGCTTACTTTTTACACTTGGATTGGAGGTATTTATATGTTAATTTGAGAATATTACATGTGAAAAAAAGGTTAATGCAATTTATGTAAAATACATAAAAAATTAAAAGAGGGGCTAAAGAGGAGCACATAGATTGCAATTCAATGGTTAAGCGGGAGAAAATTCAATGGATAAGCTCCTTAATCTGTGTGCTCAATAGATCAAATTATAATTAGCTTTATAATGAGACCAATGACTTCTCTAGGGTGAAAATTTGGATGGATGCAAGAAGGATCCAGAGAAGTAGGCCCCAATATGTGGGACCTCACAGTCTTCAATGCTCCACCTCAAATTGGATGATATTAATTTACAATTTTAAGTTTGCTTCCAATATTTTTGAACTTGGATTGTATGGTTATTTGGCGAATATATTGATTTTTTTTTTATTGCTGGTACATATAGAATATAAACCAAATTACTTTTCATTTTCTCTTTTATGAAATGTCTATCTACCTCTATATGCTTGGTATGATTAAGTTGTACTGACTTATGAGTAATGCCTATAACAAATTAATTATCACATTGTATCCTTATTCTCTCTTTGCACTTGATTTTTAAATCTTCCAAGATGATTTTGATCCACAAAAGTTTGCAGATTCCTTTGACAATTGCTTTAATTTCAGATTCATTGATATATAATGAAACAATCGATTCTTTCTTTGCCCTCCATGTTATGAGAGTTCTTCCCAAGAATGTATAGTATATTGAAGTGAATCTTTTATCCACCGGTGATTATGCATGGTTTGCATCAGTATGTTACAATTCAAATAATTGGAGAGGGAAAAATAAGCTTTAATTTTATTACACAATATCATCCTTATTTATAGATCCATACATGATATCTTAATAAAGAAACAAATAAATAAAAATCATTCATGATTATCCTAATATAATATTTCCTAAATCAGCCAGCTGTTGAAATTCCAATTTGCCTTCCATCTCAGCTTTGTTGAAATTCCAAACTTTAGAATTTTCCTGAAAATCAGAATTTGCTGTATCAACTTTTCCGTTGTACTTCCTTGAATCCAATTATCATAACATCAACCAATCACTGCACTTTTTGCTGGGTTTTCTGACCACTGACTTGAATCATTGACCACCCACAACTGTGTCCCGGATTTAACGGATGAAGACTGAATTTGTTTGAATTGGAATCCCACACCATTTAACATTATTTGGTTGTAGATTTCATACAACCATAACAATTATGGTAAAGAGAGGAGATTTTGGAAGTGGATATTTGAGATTGAAAATTTTTTTTATTGATTTAGAAAATCAAAGTTCATCTTTCTCACTTATGAAAGTGAGTTGGAAAGTTCATTTTGATTTGTATTTGCTTGTATTGACATCACTCAACCCAAATTTGCTAAGGGAGAGGCATACAATACAAATTTTGATTTTACAAATGCTCTTTAGCCAATATTTAAAATGACTAATTGAAAACCACTTTTTTCAAGAGATATCAGGAGTTGTCTTAGTTTATCCATATCTTCTTTGTTGAATTCTCCAAGACTGGACTGTGCTTCTGGGTTGGGCTGACTTGTTTCAGTTCTTTGATTCCACTCATTACTGGGGGTTTTCCATGTATCTTACAGCAATTTTCTTTTGTGTGTCTTGATTTCTTGCAATAACTGCACCAAAGTGAGTCTTTGTCTTTAAATTTGGAGAAATCTTTACCTTTCTCCTTCCATGAAGATTCTTTGTTCATCACCATTGCTGAGCTTTCAATGGCCTTCGATTTTAATATCACTCCTCGTCGGCTTTCTTCTGCGCGGATGAGAGAAATAGTTTCATTGAGTGATGGTGTTTTCTTCTTGCCAAGAATTTGAACCCTAACTTGGTCAAATTCTGCATTTAGTCCTGCAAGAAAATCATAAACTCTATCTTTTTCAATAAAGTTCTTTAGGATCGCAGCATCCTCCGGACATCTAGTTTCAATGCACCAATAGTGGTCAAGTTCCTGCCACAAATTTTGTAGAATGGTGGCATACTCCATCACGGTCTTACTCCCCTGCTTCGTGCTTCCAATTTTGACTTTAACTTCAAAGATTTGAGCCGCATCATGAGCTTTGGAGAAGGTTTGTCTGGCCGCATCCCATATGTCCTTTGCAGTCGAAAGGAACATAAATGTATCACTAATTTCTGGAGTCATTGAGTTCCACAACCATGACATAATCATGGAGTCTGCCTCATCCCATACCTCAAATTTATGATCTCCTTCTTTTGGTCCTCCTCCAAGGAGGTGATGTACTTTCCCTTTCCCCTTCAAGTAGGTCCTCACAAATTGAGACCACTTTAGATAATTCTTCCCATTTAGACGATAGGAAGGTTGAATGCTTTGAAGGTCACCTCGTCCTTGGTGTGCCATAGACTCCTCATTTTGCTCAACGCTTTGGGAGGAATTAATTTCAGACATTGGGTAGCAATGAAGGCTTCCAAAATTTTCTTTTTCATTCGATAATAAAGGTCGGTTTTTTTTTTCTGTTCGACAATGAAGGTCGATTTTTTTTTTTGAGTTACAAAAAACACAAAAAAGACTCGGTGGAGCCTTAAAGAGGCTCCGATTGGACTAGGGCACGGATCGGTCTCCTCCACTGAGCGGGGGCGACGACGTTCCTTCATCAAATTGGAAGTCACGACAATTGGTCCTATTAGATCGGACGTGGCGTTGGGAGCTCGCTCGTGCGATTTTGACGGAAGAGGGAAGCCGTCTCGGACGTGGCGTCGGGAGCTCGCTCATGCGATTCTGGTAGCACGACGGAAGAGGGAAGTCCTGCGATACCAGGTGACGAAACGGTCAAGCCGGGACTTCCGCTCCGAGCTTTCAGTCCTCTAGCCGGGCAAGAGAGCAGCAAGGGTCTGGCTCCTTCGTCTCGTTCTTGGCTATTCGACTATCCTCCTTCGATGAATTGTCCTTCCTATCAGATCGGAAGTTTGGATCGGGACTTCCGCTCCTTTTAGGCTTCCTGCTTCTGCGTGTAGGGTCGGCAGCGATGCTCCGAATATTTTTTTTTTCTTTTTCCTCCTCCGATGATCTAAGATCGTTCTCTGACGGCAATTAAGGCCATTGGCTCTGATACCATGTTACAATTCAAATAATTGGAGAGGGAAAAATAAGCTTTAATTTTATTACACAATATCATCCTTATTTATAAATCCATACATGATATCTTAATAAAGAAACAAATAAATAAAAATCATTCATGATTACCCTAATATAATATTTCCTAAATCAGCCATACGAATATGGAAGGAGATTGGCCTAATCCTGGTGAGCCTCCCACGGATCTTCATCCTTGGCCGTGGGATCAAGAGCCCAATAAACGATTGGGATTTTGACACAGTATAACATGCAAATTGTAGATTATTTTATTTTTTGTAGAGAATTCTTTTTTGGGACTTATTTAAGGTATTTGAGGACTCTATAAGCTACTTGAAGGTGAGACCCATTGGGGTTTTATATGAGTTGACTGATAAGACTTTAGTAAGAGTAATTTATGAACGAGTGTGAGATAAATCGATTAGTTTTCCAATTATCTTTAATATTGTCCCATATCAACTCCATCTGCATCGAACTTTGACATGTTTTAGTTGGGATATGCAAGATTTGCAATAAGCTATTTTTGTCTCTTTTATTAGGCCCCATGACATATTTTTGTTGAGAGAGAAGTATTTCTTATTTTGATTGAGTTAATTCTATGCGCAGGAAGTATTTGAATTTGCGCAACTCCTTGATTTAAAATTTCTTTGCAAGCTTTCTTCGATGGGGCTTCTTTTCTTTATTATCATCACCTGTGACATTTATGTCGTCAACATGTACAATGAGAATTGTGATATTACTATCAATGGTGTATTTTATGAAAATATTATGATACCCTTGTGATGTAGAATGGGGGCTCTGGGTCCGCCATACTTGAGGAAATACTGTTTTATGGCGTATCAGAGCTTGTAGACAGCAATTCGTGGCTCTTAGGATGGCTGGACATCAACAAACTGCAATTGGAACCTTGGGACAACACGTAGGATGACTGGGGAAGCAATATCCAGGGTTTTGGAAGGAGACACAACGCACTACAGCACCCTTCTTCGATGGGGCTTCATTTCTTTATTATCATCACCTGTGACAATTATGTCGTCAACATTTACAATGAGAATTGTGATATTACTATCAATGGTGTATTTTATGAAAATATTATGATACCCTTGTGATGTAGAATGGGAGCTCTGGGTCCGCCAGACATGAGGAAATACTGTTTTAGGCGTATCAGAGCTTGTATACAACAATTCGTGGCTCTTAGGATGGCTGGACATCAACAATCTGCAATTGGAACCTTGGGACAACACGTAGGATGACTGGGGAAGCAATATCCAAGGTTTTGGAAGGAGACACAACGCACTACAACACCCGAATTTTCTGGACAACAAGGAAACTGTAGGGAAATTCTGTTTACAGCAAAGGGACGAGATTTGGGAGAGTAAACAAGTGGAGGGAGGATAGGAGATGGGCCGGCTAGGGTAAGGAGATGGGAAGAATTCTGTTTCAGATTTAATGGGTTAGGAATTAAGAGGGAGTTTTGAAATTCAAAGCTCTGAATAACTAAAGAAAATAAAGGAAGGGGTGACTGATTTAATTGAGAGCTTTAATAGAGGGACATTAATTAGAGAGAAGGGGAGAGAGGGGGTCAGCCATATGGGGAGGGAGAAGTTTCCACATACAATGTATGTGGACCCGAGCAATAAATGTGATTATGGAATTAAATCTGATTTTAATTTAAGATTTGTGAGATTTGGAGGGTTTCCTAAAAGAGATTTACTAATTACGAAAATTAATTTAAATCAAATCTAATTATAAATTTAATTAGATCTAATTTAAGCAACTTTCCTAAAATAGGAATCATAATTTAGGAAACAAATTTCAATTCAAGTTAATTTGAATTTTGAATTCAAATTTGTTGTTAAATTAATGGGGCTAGAATAGGAAAGACTTACTTTCCTAAAATAGGAATCCTTAATTAGGAAACAAATTCAAATTCAATTTGATTTGAATTTTGAATTCGAATTCATTGCCAAATCAAACGGGCTAAAATAGAAAAGAATTTGAATCCAAGATTAAATTTGTGGAGCCAATGAAGGATGGGGGTGGTCGGTTGGGCTTGGGAGTGGTGGTGGGGTTCTCGATTGGGGTGATGGAAAGGTTGTGAAAACTGGCAGTTCAAGGGGAGAGGAGGAAAGGGCCGGTGGTGGTGGAAGGAGGGGAAGTGGAGTCTTGGGCCGGCGACTAGGTGGAGGGAATAGGTGAGGTGGCCGACGCCTTTTGGAAGGGTGATGGAGAATCGGCTAGGGGAGGAGGGGTAGAGCAGTGGCTAGAAGAAAAAAGAAGGAAAATTAGAGAAGGAGAAAGTAAGGGAAAGAAAGTTAAACCATGAGCCCGGACACATCCTGCGGCTGATGAGTGCTGCGTTACCCTCACGTAGGGACTTCAAACCACGAGCCCGTCACATCTTGTGACTGGATGATATTACGCTTCCCTCACATATGGATCTTACCAAAGTTCTTCCCCAAGAACAAGAGTGTAGAAATTTTTTTTTTTTTTTTTAAATCCATCATTGATCTAAAACAAGAGCAAGGGCCTTTATATATAGGCCTTAAAAGAAACGAAAAGACAACTTTGCCCCTTGGGCTTACATAAGACAAGACCCTTAAGTAAGGGTAAAAATGGAAAATTCATAATTAAATAAAAAAATACAATTAGTAAGGATAAAATTGAGGGATCTAAGACGTCGATTTTCATCTCTTGCTTTGATTAATGTCCACCGTCGGATGTCTGCATTATTCTCCCAGGGTGGAAAAGAGCTTGACTCCGTCAAGTCCGCATCCTGGGTAATCATGCTCTGATAACAAATTGATGTAGAACGAGAGCTCAGTGTCCACCATACATGAGTAAAGACTGTTTTATGGCATATGAGAGCTTCTATACAACAATTCGTGGCTCTTAGGATGGCTGGACAACAACAAACTGCAACTGGAACCTTGGAACAACACGTAGGATGACTAGGGCAGCAATATCCAGGGTTTTGGAAGGAGAGACAACACACTACAGCACCCATAATTTTTTGGACAATAAGGAAACTATAGGGAAATTCTGTTTACAGCAAAGGGACGAGATTTGGGAGAGTAAATAAGTGGAGGGAGGATAGGAGATGGGCCGGCTAGGGTAAGGAGATGGGAAGAAATTCTATTTAAGATTTAATGGGTTAGGAATTAGGAGGGAGTTTTGAAATTAAAATCTCTGAATAACTAAAGAAAATAAAGGAGGAGGCGACTGATTTTTGGGAGGAGATTGGATTTAATTGAGAACTTTAATGGAGGGACATTAATTAGAGAGAAGGGGAGAGAGGGGGACCGGCCATATGGGGAGGGAGGAGAAGTATCCACATACAATGTATGTGGACCCGAGCAATAAATGTGATTATGGAATTAAATTTGATTTTAATTTAAGATTTGAGAGATTTGGGGGTTTCCTAAAAGAGATTTACTAATTAGGAAAATTAATTTAAATAATATCCAATTAGAAATTTAATTAGATCGAGTTTAAGCAACTTTCCTAAAATAAGAATCCTAATTTAGGAAACAAATTCAAATTCAAGTTAATTTGAATTTTGAATTCAAATTTGTTGTTAAATTAAGGGGGCTAGAATAGGAAATACTTACTTTCCTAAAATATGAATATTTAATTAGGAAACAAATTCAAATTCAGTTTGATTTGAATTTTGAATTTGAATTCATTGCCAAATTAAGAGGGCTAAAATAGGAAATGATTTGAATGCAAGACTAAATTTGTGGAGCCAATGAAGGATGGGGGTGGCCGGTTGGGCTTGGGAGTGGTGGTGGGGTTCTCGGTTGGGGTGATGGAAAGGTTGTGAAAACTGGCGGTTCAAGGAGAAAGGAGGAAGGGGCCGGTGGTGGTGGAAGGAGGTGAAGTGGAGTCTTGGGCCAGCGTCTAGGTGGAGGGAATAGGGGAGGTGGCCGACGGCTTTTGGAAGGGTGAGGGAGAATCAGCTAGGGGAGAAGAAGGGGTAGAGAGGTGGCTTGAAGAAAGAAGAAGGGAAATTAGAGAATGAGAAAGTAAGTGTAGGGAAAGAAAGATAAACCATGAGCCCGGACACATCCTGCGGCTGATGAGTGTTGCGTTACCCTCACCTAAGAACTTCAAACCACGAGCCCGGACACATCCTGCGACTGGTGGATATTACGCTTCCTTCACGTAGGGATCTCACCAAAGTTCTTCCCTAAGAACAAGAGTGCATAAAGTTTTTTTTAATCCATCATTGATCTAATACAAGAGCAAGGACATATATATATATATATATATATATATATATA
>NW_021320146.1:771557-940836 GCF_001605985.2 Dendrobium catenatum | reverse complement strand
AGGGCGAAATCTCGGGGTAGTGTCTTATCTACAAACCCATCTGTTTTCCAAAATTTACCCTAGAACTAAATTCGTTAAAACTCCTTTGCCAAAGAAAAGCACAAACAAGTCATACGCGGAGGCCGGGGCCGAATTTTCGGAGCCCACAATAAGATTAGAGATAGTCACCTTTGATGGTTTGGTCACATAAAACGACAGTCTTCCAAGGACCTGGTTGGGAGAGTAGATGCATTAGATTTGACTTATGTTAAAAAAAGTAGAGGTAGATTTAAAAAGACTTGGTTAGAAAATATTAGAAATGACCCTTCTTTATTAGATTTAAATGAAAATTTGACTCTTAACAGGACACAATGGAGAAAAATGATTCATGCATCCAACCTCACTTAGTGGGATAAAGGCTTGATGTTGTTGTTGTACATCATTGGTTTCTCTTCATAGAAATTTGGGGATAATAATCAAGATATCAATCTGTCCATGTTATTGGTTGAGAGAGAATAAAACCATATATTATAAAGACAGACTATACATGAAGAGGAAGGCGTTGTTATTATCCTCGTCCTTTCTCTATTATAGAAGTTCTAACAAAAATATCTTCCTTTGATGAACCAAATTTAGTCACCTCATTCTTCTTGAAGAAGCAGAAAATTTCCTTCCCACAATCACCTGAAAATATTAATTTTTTTTTATTCTGTCAGTTGGCAGCCACCACCCTCCCCTCTCCCCCTTTGTATCTATGTGCTTATAGTTTTGGGGATGCTAAACCCTTCATTCCATGACTTTATTTATCGTGATAATAAGAAATATATTTTGGGACATAATTAATTACCATATATTACGATATATTATATAATCTTAAAATCAATAAAAGTTCTCATAAGATCTCTTAAATTGAATAAATGATCTCATCACGATTTATGTGTTACTACAAAATCTCTAAAATGTTCTAATACTTCTAAAAAAATAGATTTATCAGATTTTTATTTATAGAGGATACTTGGTCATTTTTTCTGAAGATTCTATTATTTGAAAATTTAGGTCAAAAATCTTAGCACTATAATATAGGCTTCTTGATTAACGAACCATTTTTCAGCATTTTGGCTGCTTTGTTGCAGTTGAACACAGTGTAAGAATGAAAACTACCTGGCTGCTTTTCAAGAAATTTTCCTTGAGAAGCTACTTTAGATGCAGTCTTTAAATTGGTTCATAAAACAACTTCCTAGCAAATAGTTATTCAACCTCTTTTACGAAAGGAAAAGCCAAATCAAATTAGCCATATGAGCGCTGAACGCTGTCATGTTAGAATTGAGATCATAAACTGATAGGTCCTAAACCTTACATGCTTTTATTTTAAATTCCACTGCAAGACCAGTTAGAGTTTATAACAAACCAACAAATTAGGAAAAAAAGTATTCTTGATCTAGATTTGAAGAGGGATCAATTATCCTATCTTTAAATTTCATTCATTACTATCCACTCCAAATCATTGAATCAGATTGGCATCAGACCTTCCAGTCCTCAATCATGTTCTTCATGTTTTACTGTTTGTGCGTGTTGCACGCCACCAGCAAATTGATTAGAAAATGGTCGTTCTATTTTCAATCCTTAGGATACTTAGGCTTCGTTTGGGACGGCTTTCTTACTGCTTCTTAAAGCATTTTTTTAGTAAAAAATTAAAATTTTTTACTAGAAAGTTGCTTTAAGAAGCAATAAAAAAACCGTTCCAAACGAAGTCTTAGTTCAAGATTAAAATCATAGGACCTGATCAGCACCTATTAAAACTCTTTCATGTAAAAAAATAGTGGTTGTTTGTGAATACATGTGTAAGAATATAAAATTGAACGGTCTTTAAAATAGTGTGGTCAAAAGACATTATATATTAAATATATTATATTTTAGCTCTGGAATTTCCATCCACAAGGTACTGTGATGGAGAAGAATTAACTACGATTTGGAAATGTTTCTCCCTAGGTGATTTGTAATATAACAAGTTGATAAAGTTTTTATTCAGTATTGTAATTGGTGATCAGGTTGACCCTAAGGTTTAAAATTGAATTGACTGAACCAAATTGTCTGCATAATCAACTATTTCGTAGTTTATCGTTTATACATATTTTATTTATGCCGGCAGTTTGAATTCATTAGATATTGATCAATGTTACATTTATAGCAAAAATGAAATTATTTTTAAGTCAAAGTCAATTTAAAATAAATTTCAGTTCATTTTATAATATGTCTACTGGCGTGTTTGATTGCAGTTTTTCAGCACGGAACCCCTAGCTTGTGATCTTTCAGGTCTTCCTGTTCTTCCAAACAAGGAAGAGGATGAGACAAAATTGACTCGGGAACGGAAAAAGTATGTTGTTTTCCTGTAAATGGTTTTATTAGTTATAATTTGATTAATTATTACATGCTGGTGTAGTTCTGTGCAAATGTATACATTATAGTTTTCGAACTTTTCCCATCTATTGATATTTTGATTAGTATCTGAATGCATGTGTTCAATAAGAACTTTTTTTGGCTGATTTTTGGAAAGAAAAGACTTTTTATTATTTCTCATTGATAAATGTATAAATGCCTATATATCGGCAAACGAGGAGAACAAAAATAGGACGAGAACAAGGAGAAAAATATCTTTAATTGCAAGACTATATTATAATAATAAACATTTTTTTTTTAATGTTGCACTTTCATATGATAACTGTTGAATTATTATGGGACCTACAGGTTAATCAAATTCGGTTGTGATCCTTGAGCACATAGATTAAGAATTTAACCCATTAGATCGATTCTCTTATGATCCTTAGATTGCAATTCGTGTGCCTCTTCTTCCTCTTGTAGTCACTAGCCCCATTTGGGCAGTTTCTTTTTTTTTTTTAAATAGCTTTGATTTATCTTCGATGTAATATTTTGAAAAGTTCATATATACTTTCACACTTTGCACAAAATCAAACAATAAAATCCAAAATAGTTTTTCCTACCTTTTTGCATGATATTATAATGAGATTGGGGGATTTCCTTCGTCCAATCTTAGTTTTCTTTCTTTCTTATTGGAATTCTTTCTTTCTTTTTCTTTTTTTTTTTTAATTATGTCTGGCTTCTTTGATTTCCTATTTAAGGAGTCAACCACCAAGAATGATGAAAGTCAGACTAAGGGAGAACTCTTGGAGCTATAAGCCTTATAACGTTAGCAGGAGAAACTATTTAAAGTAGTACTAAATTATGAAGATCTTTCTATAAGGAAACTAAACGATCCATTTTCTTGTGGAGCCAAGGACCTAAAATTTATAATTTGGGATGAAGTGAATCATGATCATGACAAAGTTGTGGAATATCTTGATGCTTAAAATTAATTGGTCATATATTATTATTTTTATCGTAAAAAAGTTTAAGATGCTGTCAAATATATGTACTAAAAAGTTAAGAATTCTACCCTTAGTTATAGTATCAAAACTAAAATTTCAACGGCCAAACAAAATAACTTTCATGTTATTAAATACTTTAATACAATGAAGATTTATTTGCTTGAACTAAATTATTATCAAAATCTCAATATATGCTATGATGATTCAATGATTATGATGTAATTTGTAGAAAGGAAAGGGTGTTTCTTGTATGACTCAATGATGACTTAGGCCAAGTTTTTGTCCAAATCCTAAGCATAAAAAACACATCATCACTAATTGAGGTTTTTTTTTTTCTCTTATATGAGCCAAAGAAGTAAGGACAATAATGCTCGACGTTCTACCCTCTAAAACATTTGCCATAGCAACCATCGAACCCCCGAAATGAGGAATGGATTGCTACAGACTTTTTTATTAAAGAAAGATAAAGCTTTCTTTCAAATGCAATCTATGATGCAACTACTTTATGAAGTAAGGACACATCAAAGAAATTTTGTAGAAACTTCATGAAAAGCCCTAGAATATGGTGGGAATGAAAAAGGTTACCAAAAAGGATGTGTTTGTCTTTTAGAATCAAAAGGGTCAATCCAAAAGAAATTGATAAATTGAGGAACTTTCTTTACTTTTTGGAGAATTTATCTGGATCATGCTCGCCAACTAAAAATTGTATGACTTCTAACTATTGTGTTTTCAATGTCTTAAATTATTCTTCTCATACTTTTTGGGAACCATCAATTATAATGATGATATCCTTTCAAATTGTAATTACCTACTTCAAATTACCAGAATTCTCTACCGAAGGCATACATACCTGTTTACAAAGATTGAGTATGATTGTTTTACTTTCAATAATTGGTTGCCTCCTTGAAATCCTTATCTAACTCCTTATTGTAATCATATTGGATATCTTTAAAAGAAACATTTAGATTATTACTTTGATCAATCCTCTCATTATGGTAATAATGAATACTATGATGGATACGTACTAGATCTGCATGTGACCCATGTTCATAGGATTGATGTGATAAATATGTGATTATTGAACTTAGAACTACTTGGTTCATGTCATCCCATGATCGATTCCAACATGAGTATTATGATCCAATGAAACTTTGCTTCCTCTTTTATCGCCTCCAATCAAATGTAAGTTTTTTTTTTTATTTTATTTTTAATCAAATGTAAGCTTTTGTAATAGCTATAAGAACTTAATGTACAGTACTATTAAAAATGAATATGCAAGCTAAAATGTTTTTCTACAACCTCCAATTGAAGAAGAAATAATGCATTCATTGGATCCTTTATGATATGGATACATCTTATTAAAGATCTTTGTGAGAGTCATCTTAGATATGTAGATAAGTGTGGGCTCCGAAAATTCGCATCCCAGCCTCTCCGTATATATATAATTTGACACCACCTAAAAATTCTTGAATCTTGGCTCAAGAAAAACCTTACAAGAAATATGACTGTCATGTATTAACTATCATAACATAAAATTGGCGCGCACCACCAAAAACCTGATTCATATAAGGAGCATCTACAAAAATTTTCTCATCAAAATACACAACATTTTTAAGGAGTAGGATAGGTTGATTACTATACCATTCAATCATTAATCTAGCCTTCCTTCTTCAATGATGAATTCATCTCTGCTCAAAAATTTTTTTTACAGGTTTCTTTTGGGATGGATTTTGGCCACTTCTTTTTTACTGCATTTAAGGAAATTTTGTATGAGAAAACTTCTTTAGAAAATAGTAAGAACGCTCTCCCAAACGAAGTCTTAGTCTTCTCTAACAAAGCATCATTAACAAATAATTCTTCGAATATCCCCACAAGGATCATTAACATCGATTCAACTATTGGAAGCCTTGTTGTAGGGCTCAAATGCTCCAAACTTAATTTATCTATGAGATTCTATGATGTCTTCTCACAAGAAACTACAACTTGCGGGATTGAATACCTCCCTTATGTCTAAAACATGGCCACTTTTATCTAGGAACGCTTCTGTAATAGTGATTGTTTCCTCTACTTGGGGACCTCCTCTGAAACCAAAATGCTTAGTGGAGGAAATAACTTTTGATTACCTTTACAACAATTAAGATTCCTCTTAACAACAGAACACATTTTTTCTTTGTTCCATGCCTACTGTAACTCCTTTTTAAGTGCTTTATGGCTCTTGATTCATTTAGGGTACCTAATGCATTGATCCTTCCTTCACTAAAGATATGCGAGTACGTATGTTTTGATTTTATGTTGAACTATTCATCCTGGTCAATTTTTACTGGATGGAATTTGATTAGAACATGTTGGGGGAGGTGCATGCTTGAGGAGCTGGATATTTATTCTGATAGCTATTGTTGATTTTC
The DNA here is from genome assembly GCF_001605985.2 of Dendrobium catenatum. Taxonomy (NCBI): domain Eukaryota; kingdom Viridiplantae; phylum Streptophyta; class Magnoliopsida; order Asparagales; family Orchidaceae; genus Dendrobium; species Dendrobium catenatum. The sequence goes on along the minus strand of NW_021320146.1, from coordinate 935,069 downwards.
TTTTTCAGTTCATTATCAAGATACTATTTTTTGGCCGATTACGTTGTTAGTTTCCTTTTATTAGGCGGTGATGAGAGATAATGATACATAAGAATGTTCAATCAGTTAATGTTCTTTGCATCCATGCAATTTTTTAATAATTTGAGAGAATATCATGTGCCTTCTGGATGTTGGAGAATATTGACATTTATATTTTGTGGTTGCCCTCGCAACCCATGAAAAACGTCTATAATTTTATTTGCATTACTTTTGAGCCCTATGATTTTAGAGTGGACTTATCCTTCTTTTTCTTTTATTGTTTGTAATATTAGGAAGTCTCTCAATTTTTTTGCAAAAAAAAAAAAAAAAAATCTTTTGGCACCTCATGCTTCGTTTGAGGGCTCTTACTACATCATCTCTAATAGAGGAAACCTTGTTGATGAAAAATCGCTCAATGGTTCTCTACATATATTGAATTGTTTAGATTTTCTTGTCAATAGAGCAGAGTTTTTAGCTCTTCAAAGACAATCAATCTCTTTCACTCCTATAATAAATAAATAAATAATCATAAAAATAATTCAACAATCAAATAAACTATAATTAAAAGTTAATTAATGAGAAATTTTGCAAGGAATTTAAAACCTTATAATTATGTTTGAGTTGATGTCATTATTGCTACATGTGTATAAATAAGATTTTTTTATCAAGTTATTATTTGGGATTAAATTTTGAGACACCTGTGCCAAATTCAATTTTATGGATTGATTCATTGTTCTTGTCAAGAGGCATGCAAAGCAATAAATAAAAACATCTTTATTGCCACAACATCATCGCCACCATTACCTTATTTCTGCCATCGTTGCCAACCTCATCGCTCAATTATAATGACTTCCCTAAACTTAAAACTCAAACATCTCATTTTTGGCACTTGTGTCGTGTTAGTGGACCACCCTATATGCTCTAGTAGCATCATGGGAGGGAACCCTGTGCAACGCTTTTAATGGGTCAGGGAAGTTTTTATGCGCTCTTGTAGCATGGCGAAGATAATCTTAAATACCCATATATGTGTTGTCATGGCTGCAGGGGAAAAATTGTGTATTTTTAAACAGGTACCTCAAAGACCCCTACACGCTCTTGTAGCATGGTGGGATTAAAAATCACTACCATGGTGTCACCCAACACCTACCTTACGTGCTCTCATAGTGTGGTAGGAAAGGCCTAGCTCCCAAAATTTTTCCTAAATGGGGGAGATACCGTGCGGCTGCCAAAATCTGAATTGTTAGATGACTTGGACTTAAACAAAATGCAGAGAATAAAACTTAAAATGATGAGCAGGGGACTAAACTTTAAATTAATCAAAGGCACGATCAAGATGAAAATACAAATAATGAATCATAATTTTTGTCATCTGATTGAATGTCAATGAATAAACAAGGGGTAAACGACTAGCCAGATTCTCAATGCACAATTTATCGATAAATAGTAAAATTAAAGTAAAATGTCTTATTCAATTAACCAATCTACAAGTAAGGGCCAAGAATATGTAGTGAACATGGATTCTTATGAGTTTATGTAGGGGACATGTAGTGAATGAGTTAATTGGCTCACAAGCATGAGTGTGAGGTTATGACACACACAATGATCCATTTATAAGCCTTCACAAGGAACCTTTAATAATCCAAATATTTTTCTTGAAATGATTTTTTTTAAATGAAAAATATGAATTTTAGCACCGTACCTTGCCGAAGAGGAGATAGGGTAGAGAGAGAAGGTTGTTCGGGGCTTTTTCATCTGCCAATATTGTTAAGAGATTTTTTTCTATTTGTTATAAGTAATTCAAATCTCATTTTAGTTTTTAATGATTTTAATTATTATATAATTTTTCTTGTAATAAACATAATTGATTATTTCTTGTTGTATTTTGATCGTGGCATTTGCATGATCAAGAAATACTAATTGTTAATATTATAAAATAGGTTGGCTATTAAAATATAATACCATACACAATAAGGTGGGCCGATGGACTTTTCTTTAAATATGATTTATGGTGTTATCCATGTTGTAGCCTATAATAGATGATCGATTACACCGACGAGCAGAGAGTGACGACTCTTTATTGATTCAATGAAGCCACCTGTAATGACAATTGATTAATTAAATATGATAATTGGTTATCTGGATAAGTGATAATTGATACGATTGATGACCAACTGGAAAATAATTGGGGTAAAAAATGTTGAAAACATCACATTAAAGTTGGATGTCCTATCTTGCTAAATCATACATTGATGCATGCATATATTGATAGCGCTGATGATAATGACAAATGCATTAATATTGTTGACAATGTTGGATGCATTAATAATACATAAATAGATGGTGTATATGAATAGATAGAATAATTTTTTTTAGTAATTCAAGAATAATTTTTTCACTGTTGTTTTATCGGTTTATTGAATTTTATACCGATTATTAATTTTTAGCTTCATTGTAATGATTCTCTGCTTTTTTTACTGATCAGTTTAAGTTTTATTAATAATATTTAGATGTTAACTATATTGAATGAATTTTTGTCTCAGCATTGTACGAATATCTAGCACACAAATAGAAGAAAAACAAAACACTGTAATTTTTATATGGAAAACTATGAAAAAGGGGAAAACAGCGGTGCCATGCTCAGTTGAAATGATTCAACAAGTGTTGAATTAGATTACAAGTGGCCGACTCGTTCCTGAAATTGAGGACGATCATATTACAAAAATCAACCGTCGGGTTGAAATCCAATTACAAACGGAGATCGAAAATCCGGCGACACTTGGTGGTCGGGCAAAAATCCGACCTCAATTGACGGTCAAGCGGAAGTCCGCATCGGTCGGAGGTCGAACAGAAGTCCAGAGTCGGTCGGCTGCATGGTGGAAGTCTGAAGGTAGTCGCGGAGGAGTCTGGTGGCAAGAGAATTCAAGTTTTTCTTCTTTCTGCTCTTCCTTGCTCGGCCCCCCTCGCATGAGAAATGAAGCGTATATTTATAGTTTTCTGAGAGTGTCATGACTAATAAATAGAAGGAAGATCAATGATGAATTGGGAGTGGTTGGAATGGACGTCCGATGTTGAATCCCTTGATCAGGGACCGTTTATTGGGCATTTGAATGTCTTAATGATATCGAAATTCGGTGATCTTGGGCTCGTTGGACTCGCCTCGTCGAGCTGCTCGATTCGACTATGAGGATGTCATGTTTGGAAATCGTTTGGTAGTCCAAATCAAGGTTTGATCATTCCAAATGTGCTTCGGGTCTTTGCTCATTTGGGCTCAGATTGAGTTGAATTTGGTGACATAAGGTTCGTATTGTCGAGGCGTTAAGTTCGACTATAAGTTTGCTGAAATCGTCATTCAGACAATCTCCGATTAAATTTTTGATGTTTCTAACTTGATTTTTTCTCGAGATTCGTGCCAAATCAAGATAAATGCTTAATGATATATCAATATATATACTCTAATATAATATAAAACATTAATATTTAATAATATCCGAATTTACGACTATAAGTTTGCTGAAATCGTCATTCAGACAATCTCCGATTAAATTTTTGATGTTTCTAACTTGATTTTTTCTCGAGATTCGTGCCAAATCAAGATAAATGCTTAATGATATATCAATATATATACTCTAATATAATATAAAACATTAATATTTAATAATATCCGAATTTACCAGATTTACTAAATGCTACTTATTGCCAAACAGCCTCTAAAGAGTATAATGAACTTCAATAAGTTTCGTCATCTATCAAATCTGATTTTCTATCATCTCACTAGCCGTGACTGATCCACAACTTCCTCCCAGGAATCAAGCAATTTTTTTTTTAATTTTTTTGATGAGTGGAATATAAAGCCGTTCAAAATCTCCGACCTTGATGCCGCCGAGAAGCAGCAAGCTTCGTATAAGCGGAAATGGAGGAAAGCGTTAACGATTCAAATTAGATCCGTAGCCGAAGGCCCTGCACGCAGGAATGGGTTCTATTTATTTCAGCGCTCAGTTGAAGGTACTCTCATCTTCTTTATGTTATCAGTTCAGTCTGAGAGTAGTAGTGATCTTGAGCGTTTCTTGAAATTCCTCCAGCGCCACGGAAGACTAGTCGTTGGTAGCCTTCGCCTCTCTTCACTTTTGCAAACAGCCACCGCCACCGCGCTTCCGCTTACGCCGTCAGCCACAATGATCGGGCTGGTGAATTATCTTCGCAAGTATCTGCATGAACCTCCAATCAAGCCCCCCGCTTCCGAATTTCGCATTTCTGACATTTGTTTCCATTCTACCACCTTTAAAAATCCCTGCTTTCCAATGGCTGCCGCCCTCTTGAACGCTAACCGAACCCCACCTGCCGCCAGAATCCCACACACGGAATACGCCGCTGACGACCGATCATCACGTAAGGTCAAATTCCTCTGCAGCTTCGGCGGCAAGATCATGCCCCGTCAAAGCGATGGCGCCCTAAGCTACGTCGGCGGACTGACGCGGATTATAGCAGTCCGCCGTGATTCCACTTTCAATGAGCTCTGTAGCAAGATGGAAGATGCCTATGGCGGCCCTGTCGTGATCAATTACCAGCTTCCGGATCAAGAAGACCTCGAAAGCCTTGTCTGCGTCTCTTGTGCTGAAGATATGGAAAATATGATGGAAGAGTATGATCGCCTCTCACAGGCCTCTGGAGATCGATCCGCCAAGCTTCGAGTCTTCCTCTCGTCACCCTTTGACATGGAGAGTCATAGCGAGCCTGCTTTTGAGGCAGATCCCCGCAGAGCACATCGGGAAGCTAAAATGAAAAACGTCACCTTTAAGCTGAACTCAGATGCCGAAGGTGATGGATTCATCAATGAAGACACGTCTACTACCAATCTTTTAGCTGCTCTTTACGCATCAAGATTTGTGGAGAATGACAGCAATTCAGAGTTGGAGTATGAGAGATTTCCGGCTCATTTATCTCTTGATTGCACAACAAATGTGGCTACTCAAACTGTCAATCAACCATCTGTTGGGAACAATATTGCTTCTACGTCCAAAGCGCCTCACCAGGTACAACAACTGGTACACTTTCATCTTCCTCAGATGCATATTCTTCTATCTTTAGTACATTTACATCCTTGACAAATCCAATTTCAGGAAGCTGAAAGATATGGCTTGGATCCGTTACAACCACTGCAAAAAGAACAGGGTCTAAGATTAGAGAAGTTTGAAATGCGTCAGAAAGCACCGATTCGTTTTGATCATTTTGGAGCAGATCGGATGAACTTTATTCCCATGGAAACGCTTGAGGAGGAGGATGCGCAAAGTTTCGGTCCTTCACAACCTGTTCAAATGGGCTTGTTTGGAGACGCTCAGACATCTTTTGCAGCACCATTAGTAAATACTTCACAGCTTGATCATGTGACTTCTTTGGAGCAGCAACAACAACAATGGTCTCAAAAAAGCTGCAGGAGAGTCTAATTCATACTCCACTCTTCAAGCATATCAAGATCCTTGGAAAATTTTTGGATATACAAGGCCTAACACTAGTGTTATCTTAAAGAGAGTGAAAATCTATTTGGCGAATGATCTCTCGAACCAGTGTTAGAGAGTCCCATCTCTAGATGAAGTGATGTAAATGAAAATATTATTGTTATTATTTTGAATGAAATTTAGATTTTGTTTGTGACGGCTTTCCTTATTGGTTCTTAAGCAGCTTTTTTAGTAAAAAATAAAATTTTGGTACCAAAAATCTGCTTTATGAAGCAGTAAGAAAACCGCCCCAAACGAAGCCTCAGATTCATTTATTTATTTATTTTATTCAAATTTGTATATTACTTTTTAAACAAGGCGCATACGTTTGCAACAACTTTCTTATTGATTGTTTTTACATCATAATAAATTTTCTTTATTTGTTGTTTTTCAAATCAATAATCATAATTGATTATTTCTATTTTACTATTATTTTTTGTAATTTTACAAATAAATTTTATATGCTAAAAGCTACTATTATATACATCTTTAAAAATTATTTTCTTCCCACAATAATTTTAGATCATCGTTATAGAGGTAAGCTATCTTCCAAACGTACCCTAACTCTTGCTTGAAGTTTACAATTAAATATAGATATATGTTTCGCATTACCATATCAGCAATTATGTTTAATTGATTGATTATAAATTAGAAAATCATGAAGAAAAACATAACAAGTCACAATGACGCATAAATATTGCATTCTATGGTTAATGTTTCTAAGAGCTTTATATGTCATAGTAGATCATATCTATATGGAGATGAAGCCTCTAGAGCTCAAGTAATGTTGCAGAGATGTTCAAGCGATTTAGTTCAATTGAGAGCTGAGGGAAATCTCCATATGTTGGAGTTTAAGATTAAATGTAGCATTGAAATGAGATAGCTTAATGTTTTAGTCTGAGAAGTTAGCTCAGAAGTAGTTAGAAATACACTTCATTGCTAAAAGCATATTGCCATTGAGAACTTTTAGATGTTGTCACATTTACAACATGAGTATAATGATTATTTTTATAATGTGAGGACAACTAAAAAATAATAAAATTTTTTAGAGGGCGACTCGGGGAAGATGCAGCACTAAAAATTTCATTTATATATATATACTATATATATATATTAGTAAAATTTAATATATATATATATTAATTTGACACCACCTAAAATTCTTGAATCTGGCTCAAAAGAAAAACCTTAACAAGAAATACTGCTGTCATGTATTAACTATCATAACATAAAATTTGCGCGGCACCACCAAAAACCTGATTAATAAGGAGCATCTACAAAAATTTTCTCATCAAAATACACAACATTTTAAGGAGTAGGATAGGTTGATACTATACACCTATTCAATCATTAATCTAGCCTTCCCTTCTTCATGATGAATTCATTCTCTGCTAAAAATTTTTTTTACAGGTTTCTTTGGAGTGGATTTTGGCCACTTCTTTTTTCTGCATTTAAGGAATTTTGTATGAGAAAACTTCTTTAGAAAATAGTAAGAACGCTCTCCCAAACGAAGTCTTAGTCTTCTCTAACAAAGCATCATTAACAAATAATTCTTTCGAATATCCCCAACTAGGATCATTAAACATTGATCAACTATTGGAAGCCTTGTTGTGGGCTCAAATGCTCCGAACTTAATTTATCTATGAGATTCTATGATGTCTTTTCACACATAAACTACAACTTGCAGAGTTGAATACCTCCTTGTGTCAAACCATGACGCTTTATCTAGGAACGCTTCTGCAATAGTGATGTTTCCTCTACTTGGCGCTCGAAACCAAATGCTTATGAGAAATAAATTTTGATTACTTTACAATAATTAAGATCTCTTACCTTATTACAACACAGAACACATTTTTTTCTTTGTTCCATGCTTACTGTAACTCCTTTTTAAGTGCTTTATGGCTCTTGATTCTTTAGGGGACATATGCATTGACCTTCCTTCACTAAAGATATCTGAGTATGTATGTTTGATTTATGTTGAACAATTCATCCTGGTCAATTTTACTGGATGAAATTTGATTAGAACATGTTGGGGAGGTGCATGCTTGAGGAGCTGGATATTTATTCTGATAGCTATTGTTGTTTTTTTTTAGTTCATTATCAGACACTATTTTTTTGACTGATTACGTTGTGTAGTTTTCCTTTTATTAGGCGGTGATAGGAGACAATGCATAAGATGTTCAAATCAGTTATGTTCTTTGCATCCATGCAATTTTTTAATATTTTGAGAGAATATCATGTGCCTTCTGGATGTTGGAGAATATTGACATTTATATTTTGTGGTTGCCCTCGCAACCCATGGAAAACATCTATAATTTTATTTGCATTACTTTTGAGCCCTATGATTTAGAGTGGACTTATCCCTTCTTTTTTCTTTTAATATGTTTGATAATAGTTTAAGGAGATCTCTGATTTTTTTGCAAAAAAAAAAAAAAGAAAAAATACAAAAGAATTTTTTTGCACCTCATGCTTCGTTTGAGGGCTCTTACTACATCATCTCTAATAGAGAAAAACTTGTTGATGAAAAATCGCTCAATGGTTCTCTACATATCTTGAATTGTTTAGATTTTCTTGTCAATAGAGCAGAGTTTTTAGCTCTTCAAAGACAATCAATCTCTTTCACTCCTATAATAAATAAATAAATAATCATAAAAACAATTCAGCAATCAAATAAACTATAATTAAAAGTTAATTAATGAGAAATTTTGCAAGGAATTTAAAACATTATAATTATGTTTGAGTTGATGTCATTATTGCTACATGTCCATAAATAAGATTTTTTATCAAGTTAATATTTGGGATTAAATTTTGAGACACCTGTGCCAAATTCAATTTTATGGATTGATTCATTGTTCTTTTCAAGAGGAATGCAAAGCAATAAATGAAAACATCTTTATTGCCTCAACATCATCGCCACCATTACCTCATTTCTATTGCCATCGTTGCCAACCTCATCGCTCAATTATAATGACTTCCCTAAACTTAAAACTCAAACATCTCATTTTTGGCGCTTGTTTCGCGTCAGGGGACAACCTTATATGCTCTTGTAGCATGATGGGAGGGAACCCTGTGCAACGCTTTTAATGGGGCTGGTAAGCTTTTATGCACTCTTGTAGCATGGCGAGACAATCTTAAATACCCATATATGTGTTGTCATGCCTGCAGGGGAAAAATTGTGTATTTTTAAATAGGCACCTCAAAGACCCCAACACGCTCTCGTAGCATGGTGGGATTAAAAATCACTGCCATGGTGTCATCTAACACCTACGCTACATGCTCTCGTAGTGTGGAAGGAAAGGCCTAGCTCCCAAAATTTTTCCTAAATGGGGGAGATACCGTGAGACTGCCAAAATCTGAATTGATAGAGGACTTGGACTTAAACAAAATGCAGGGAATAAAACTTAAAATGATGAGCAGGGGACTAAACTTTAAATTAACGAAAGGCACGATCAAGATGAAAATACAAATAATGAATCATAATTTTTGTCATCTAATTGAATATCAATGAATAAACAAGGGGTAAATGACTAGCCAGATTCTCAATGCACAATTTATCGATAAATAGTAAAATTAAAGTAACATGTCATATTCAATTAACCAATCTACAAGCAAGGGCCAAGAACAAGTAGTGAACATGGATTCTTATGAGTTTATGCAGAGGACATGTAGTGAATGAGTTAATTGGATTACAAGCATGATTGTGAGCTTATGACACACACAATAATCCATTTATAAGCCGTCACAAGGAACCTTTAATAATCCAATTTTTTTTCTTGAAATGACTTTTTTATTTGAAAAATCTGAATTTTAGCATCGTACCTTGCCGAAGAGGAGATAGGGTAGAGAGAGAAGGTCGTTCGAGGCTTTTTCATCTGTCAATATTTTTAAGAGATTTTTTTTATTTGTTATAAGTAACTCAAATCTCATTTTAGTTTTTAATGATTTTGGTTATTATATAATTTTTCTTGTAATGAATATAATTGATTATTTCTTAATGTATTTTGATTATGGCATTTGCATGATCAAGAAATACTAATTGTTAATATTATAAAATGGGTTGACTATCAAAATATAATATCATACACAATAGAATGGGGCTAATAGGCTTTTCTTTAAAGATAATTTGTGGTGTTATCTAGGTTGTAGCCTATTATAGATGATCAATTATGCCGACGAGCAGAGAGTGACGACTCTTTATTGATTCAATGAAGCCACCTGTAATGACAAATGATTGATTAAATATGATAATTGATTATCTGGATAAGTGATAATTGATCTGAGTAATGACCAATTGGAAAATAATTGTGGTAAAAAATGTTGAAAACACCACATTAAAGTTGGATGTCCTACCTTGCTAAATCATATATTAATGCATGCATATATTGATAGCACTGATGACAATAACAGATGCATTAATATCGTTGACAATATTGGATGCATTAATAATACATAAATAGATGGTGCATATATATATGAATAGATATGATAAATTTTTTTAGTGATTTAAGGCTAATTTTTGCACCGTTGTTTTATTAGTTTATTGAATTTTATATCGATTATTAATTTTTAGCTTCCTTGTAATGATTCTATGCTTTTATTACTGATCATTTTGAGTTTTATTAATAATATTTGGATATTAACTATATTGACTGATATTGATTATGTTAGATTGAGCATGTTATAATGATTCTTTAGTCCTTTCATTGAAAGTTTTAGTGAGTTTTGGATTATTGTTTAGCTTTTGAGCTTATTATATGAATTTTTAATGATTTCATATCAGAGAATGGGTCATAATCAGTTGGAGTGAGATTATTAGAGATCTTTAAGTTTTCATTAAATTTTATTATGTATTTTTATTTATTATTTTGTAGTCAGGAGCTTGTGATAGAGTAATCTCCTAGCTACTGTAAATGATATTTTGGTGAATACATAGTATAATATCTTGATGTATATAATTTTAGTTATTTTTTATGGCTATTGTTTATATTAATGATTTATAGAAGCTTTAGTATATTCTCAAAATGACAAATAGACAATTCTTTCAAATTTGATTCTAGAGCATTACAAAACTTGTGAGTGTTTATAGGAGATAACATAATGTGTGAAAGTGAATACAGTAACTTGACAACCAACAAATATAAGGAGACAAATGATGAATGCAGTTCATCAACGATCAACAATAACATGTAAATGAGCACACTGTCTTATCTATATAAGATAATGTTAGATATGTTGTGAGATGGTAGCTATCCTACAAATATATTAAAGGAGACTGTGATAAGCAACTACAAGTCATAGTATGGGATTCATTAGTGCATGATAGTTTACCTGAATAAAGTAACAAATGGCCTATAATGTAATGCTACAATTCTCATATAAGTAGAAGCAGGGGATTCATAATAAAAACTATGAAATGAGGCAAAAAATTTGCAATGCCAGGCTGTCACACTGAATAAATCAGCTCACTTGTAACTAACAGGTGAAAGATTCCTACTGTGTCACACAGCTATTTACAGATAAAAATATACTCCTATAGGTTGAATGTTGAAGAAAATGATAGCTTGCAGAAGACGAAAGGAGCTAAATAACACTATTGATACATGATAAATGAAGCCCAACACATTGTTAAATTATACCACTAGATCCGCAACATGCATACAAGTAGACACAAGGCATTAACTAATTCAAAAATAAAACTCTGCATACATATCAAAACTGATAATTTATATAGTTGGTCATTAAAAAACATCCCCTTGCATGTATTAAAATATATACTGATACGTTCATAACATGCATGTATTTGTAGTATATATGATGCATTATGTAAATACACCATCTAACATGTAAAATGCTCCACACTTTAACGACAAATTGCATTAATATGTAAACTGCATTATACGCATATACACTGCAACATACAAAAAGCATTACATAAGTATTATTTATCACATGTAAAATATAACGTGCAACAACAACACACTATAGTGATATGCAAACATATCATGCACTATACGAAAGCATTGTATCATTATGCACCATATTATGCATGCAATCATCTACTACCACATTAAGCTAACATGCAACATGCCAAATATTAAGGAATATAAAAACATATGTATTAACATAAACATAACATGCAAATATGTCATGTACACCAGTTGCACTACATATATATAATGTATATGCAAAGACAAATACTCATATGGGCCATGGTGAGGGTGTTTTAGGCACACATGTGACATCTAAGGATACTACATGGGTCAAGAAATGAACCTAAGTTTGAGCTCGATCATTCTACATGAATACATGGGAATCGACACAGCTCGAATTATCTAGCAAATATATGGTTACGACATTGACCGATATATTTATTTATATATTAATATTAGGCCTTCAAGATCTATAATAAGAAAAAATCACTAATAAAGGCATAAAACAGACAACAATCCTGATTCTTTATCGTCAAGCTGACAGAGTTGAGAAGGTTCAACCAATTAAATGAAAATTACCCATAGATGCCTTGATGATAGCCATGTTGATAGAAAATCTCAACCATAAAGGATCTCAAACAATCAAAATAACTCCCAAATTCCCATAAAAATTCAAAACTTGAAAAATCATAAATAATTAAAATATTTTAAAATTAAAACAAAACCACCAAAATACTTAAAGCAAAATACCCTTCCAGCCGCTGCAATAGTTTACCGATGTGGATAAATCTAAAAATTACTTCAGTTCATAAAGAATAAATGTCTGATTGAGAATATCACTAGGATTAATTCTCAATCCATCTCTTGCCAGTAAGGACATGACACATGTCCTCTAATTGATGGTCTCACCGCCAAATGGCACCACAAGAAAAAGGTTATAATTGGGACTCACTAACTGGATATTTTGCTGCCAAATGGCACTGTTACATTACGATCATGGTCAGATCTCGTATGTTCCCCAACGACTTCAAATTATTGAGTAATGAATCAATATGATATGATTGATAGGGCACAAAGCCCACTATTGACTAAGGTGGATTCAAATTTATCCCCTTAGATAAATATTCACCATAGGGTGAACGAAGTAACCCATGGCTACCAACAAGGACCCTTCTGTTAGATTTCATCGACTACATCCTCTGACTAAGTAAACCAGGGACCATGATGACCCGAGAAGACAGAATCATGGGATCTTGATCTAGTTTATTATCACTCCCCCAATATCTGCTTAAGGTGCAACATGGTAAAATTTTAATTTTAAATATTAAAATTTTAAATACCAAACCTTGCTGCTACTATACAACAGATACTATATATTTGTTTGACGACTAGCATTAATCGAAAGTTCTCTCATTATTGGAAGGGGTATTTGACTATAGGGGCTTGTGCTTATAAGAAAGCTGATCTCAAATTATAAAGTCCTCACAAAATGAGAGTGAAATATCTAGGTAATGTCTTATTCAAAATCCAATCTGCCTTCTAAAAATTTACCTCATAACTTAAGCATTAAAACTCTCTTTGAGGACCCAAAAAAGAAGAAAGGGGCCATAGAGAGGTTGGGGTGCAAATTTTTAGAGCCCACGTTGGTTCAACAATGTTGTTGGTCAATAACTAAATAGAAACTTATTCAAAGGGCTCCAATAATCTCAAAATGAATCTTACAAACTCACTCTAGATTTAGGCTTCGTTTGGGACAACCTTCTTATTGCTTCATAAAATTGTTATAGAGAAAATAAATTTTTGAAGCTATTGTAGAAAGTAGCTTTCTAGTACAAAATTTTTTTTGAAAGCAACAAAAAAATAGTGGTCTGACAAAAATTATGATTGTGGTCTAAAAAATAAAGTAGTAAAAAATATGTCCAAATGAAACCTTAATCTCGATTGGCTCTTTATACTAAATAACTCAACTCTTTATCAAAGCACCACCTCATGTGGAGGATCATGAAATATATTTATTACTCATCCAAGAGTAATCATCAAAGCCAACTAAGTGATTCTCTTAAGTAGAACTTGCCAACTATTTAAACATTTTAATTCATCAAGGAAACTTTCTTCAATAAACCTAGTAACCTAGAGTTCTTCAATAAGCTTAATCACTTGCATTTATTTTACAATCATCTAAGGGGATGGTTGGTTGTAGGAAAAGTGAATGCAAAGTAAATCAAATGCATTACTTTTTTACTTTTTGGTGTTTAGTTGGATACCGTGTAAAGTAAAATAAAATTAATATGTATTCCAAACCCCGTCTCCAGTTCATTTTTCGCGTAAAAGAAATATGCCCTTTTAAGCAAAAAAGGAAATCATGTGGGAGAAAAAGAGAGAAGCCCATGGGAAACATCTTCGTCTCTTCATTCACGTCGTTTATTCCATGTTGGATGCCAACACGAGCGTCGGGGAGAAGTGCAAATCGACGTTAATTTTTAGATTTGGATGTTCGCAACATTGAGAGAAGTGTAGTGATTCATGCCCTTCCACGATTCAAGCATTCCGTTGCTGCAACTTCGACGACTTCACACGACGTGTGGCCTTTGGCGAGGCATTGTGTGACGAGCAAATTGAGCATCTCGGTAGACGAGCAGATCGACCGCATTCCAAGCTTGGCGGTCTGTGAGTTTAAGGCGCTCTTTGTGCTCGCATTTGTACTCATTTGGCGCCTCATTAGCAGGTAAATGATATTGTTTAGTATCACCTCTTCTTTTTAACTTGCTTTCATTTTCACTCGCTAGTTTCGAGCTTAGAATCCCTCTATGTTGCTCAAGTTATATTCTAGGAGAGAAATTGATAGAAAGCAAAATGGGTCTACTCTGCAACCAATCCATGCTAGTGATCAAAATATAGCTTGGCATGGCATTCATTCTAGTTTTTAATATTTCTTCGTGATCAAAATATAACTTAAAATTCTAAGACGAATTATAAGGAAGAAGAATATTATTAAACGAAGCCTAAGGGGCCAAATATTGAGCCTGAAGTAGTGCAAGGCTGAAATTGATAATGAGGTTAACGACAATGGGGTTATAGAGAGCGGCCAGAAGAACAAGAAGAACTGCCGCTGCATTTACTTTACACTGCATTCACTTTACTTCAAGCCAGATAAAAAATATAAAAACCTGCATTTACTTTACATTCAATTAAAAAACTCTAAAATATTTTAAATACACTACAATGCTTTTATACTGCATTCATTTTTCGGATAATCAAACAGCCTTTAAATAGTTACAAAATATTTCAAATGTATTATATTTTTTTTACTGTAAATTACACACTTTTAAAGATAACCAAACAGCTCATTAATTAATTAAAAAAATATTTTTCCTTAAATCATAAGTGTAACAATAAAATTATATAACATTAAAATCACGTGCGCATTTGCAAATTTGAAAAAATTGCGGTACTGACAGGATATATTTAATATTTTCTTCCATCTTTTGATTTTTTTATGGTTATTTTTCGCGCAAATTAAATGGAGTCGGCTGAAGTCCCGCCTGGAGCGGCAGCGGGACCCGCGTTCGACCGGTCAGGTGCCCCAAAAATCGCGCATGGAAGTTTGAACGCAGAAGCGTCGGCTTTACCGAACTCAAAAGCAATTTTGAATACCCCATCCTGATGAGCAACGCAGTTCTTCCTCTCTATTTATATCCAGCCCTAAACGATTCTCTTATTTTCTCGGTAGATTTCGGATTCTGAGAAGCGAGGCGGGAAGGGAGGAAATGGAATCTCTGCTAACTGACGGTTTTGCCCTCCATCCGCGGTGTTCTGCAGCAGCTGTCCTACGGCCGGCGACGGGGGGATCATTCGCGCAGCTTTCTCGCCCCCTGATGCGTCGGCGATCTATACACCTGTCTCCGGCGACTGCCAGCAGGATATCCGCCTCGGCGACGAACGGGTCTTTGATTTCGAAATCGATGC
Source organism: Dendrobium catenatum (assembly GCF_001605985.2). NCBI lineage: Eukaryota > Viridiplantae > Streptophyta > Magnoliopsida > Asparagales > Orchidaceae > Dendrobium > Dendrobium catenatum. Next base: position 919,663 of record NW_021320146.1, on the reverse strand, counting down.
AGGTGCGGCTCTTAGATGATTCCCGTATTAGTATCCAGGGTTTCAATTTTTTAATGAGTTCGAAATTCTTCCATTGAGATAACTATAAATGGCTATTATGAAGTATACGTGCAACCTGTGTAGTTGTAATTCTTATGATGGTTTGTAGCGGTAGAGTTAGGAATTTTGTTCAATGGACATATATAAATTAATTAAGTTTTTAGGATGCACGAATTAAATGTTTATTATAAACATTAAATAATAAATATCATGTGGATAGTAATATATGTCTATTATATATAAAAATATACTAAAAAATTATGGCGAACAGAGCACTGGCAATTCCCTCTGCCATAGATTTCTGGAATTAGAATTTTTTTTTTTAATATTTAGTTAATTGAAAGTAAGACACTGCCTATTCCAGATAGCAAGGCACGTGGCCAATTAGGGAGATGGATGGCTCACTGCTAGTTACAGACCAAAATTTACGCAGAAGTTAGGGAATATTGTGCAAGGCTTGATGATTCATTACCTTAAACTACGAACATAATTTATGAATATGCACAACAAAATCAACTATAGAAAAAGGAAAAAAATAAAGATTGATAAATAAAGAAATCATATTAGTCGGGATGCGTAGTATCACGATCTGACTTGGAGGCTCGAATTAATGAGACGGGTACAGAAGATCGAATGGGTTTAAAATTTTATTTGCTAAAATTTTTAACAATAACTATTTCCAATATATTGTAAGGGCCACTAATCTCTCAACTGTATTTTAAGTAATTTGTAGTAATGATAAGCAATTAAATGCAATTAGAAGAATCAATATCATTATCATAATTTAGAAATATAAGTACTCACCTCGATTTATAGGACTCGGTGATTCACCTTACTCCACCGTCGTCAATTTAACACCTAAATAATTACATCTAAGATGTTTTCATCGTCATAATTTTGAAATTATACCTAAAATAAAAAAGTTTCTATTTTGATCTATTTTCTTAGTATATCGCGAAACTAATTTTACTCTAAAATTTTAAATTATTATTTTTGAACAAGCTACATTGCTCTCTCACTCTCTTTCTTTCTCTCTATTCACAATATAAATTTTAAATAAACAAAATCTCATTAATAATATATTCATCTTCTTCCTAAAAAGAAAAGTCCTAAAATCAAATTTCTAAAATAAAATACAAAAATTTTCTTAAACAAATTAATATTTTCATTATATATATAAATAAGAACATTTCTTTCTCAATTGTCAATGTTGCTCACAGCTCTGCCCCCGACCTTGCACAGAACTCGCTCGCAAGTCCTTCTCCCTCGCTCCCCCCTTCTATCTTTTGACCCCTCTTCATTTTCACTCTTCATTTTAAGGAAATGAAACTCTCCCCATGAATAAAAGAGGCGCAGAGAAACCAGAAATCTATGAGCTTTGAGAATTTAGGTCCGCGCTTCTTTTATTGACAATGAGAGTTTTAATGAGTTTATGTTTCGGAGTTGATTTTCATAAGGTGGATTAGGTTTTAGATAAGACAATACCTAGAGATTTCACCCTCATTTTACTAGGATTTATAATTTGAGTTTTGGTTTTCCATAGGCGCAAGCCTGTATGATTAATTAAACCTTTCGATAATGAGAGAGAACTTTTGATTATGGCTAGTCGGTAAATAGGTCGCAATATTTACCTAATTTATAATAATAACAATTGTAGGGTTTAAATTTGATATTGAATTTTAGAGTTTATAATTTGAAATTTATCACCATATACTTAAAACAAGTGATGGGGGAATGAAAACAGGCCAGATCAAGATTCCATGATTCCATCATCCCGAGCTATCATAGTTTCTGGTCTATTGTCAGAGGAGGTGGTCAACTCAACTTGACAGAAGAAACTTTATTGGCAACTATGGGTTTCTTCGTCCAAGAATACTTCGTAGATTTGAGGTGGATGTTTCCCTAAGATGGTGAATTTAATTCAATCTTAGCTAACAAAGGGCTTTATATCTTATAGAGCGCACCTTATAATTCATTATTGAGGAGGATTTTAACCATTAGGGAATATACGAGCTTTGATTATGACCATAATATAGTGGTGTCATTTTATAGCAAAATCACTCGGTCAGAGGGCACATGTCACATCCTTGCTGGCAATGAATCAACTGAGAATGAATTATAGTAATACATTCCACAAGACATTTGCTCTTTGTGGGCTAAAGTTATTCTTCAATTCGTCATCCCTGCCAAACCGTTGCGAAGTGTGGATGAATTTTTATTTTAAGTTTTTGTGATTAAATTTTTATTTAAATATTTAGAATTTGATAGATATTATATTTTAAAATTTTAATAGGCTTTGCGAGTTGACCCCTCCAGTTGAGATTTACATTGCATTACTTCTTTTTTTATTTCTTTGCTTTTAAAAAGATCTCATGTACTCTTAGAACATACTATTCAATGAATATTGAAGTAATCCTTTGGAGAAGCTTAGTAGCCTATCCAAATTGAAAGTATTTGGTGAGCTTCTTGTTTTCACCTCTTCCTCCATATCATACACATCCAAAAATCTAGCTGCCAGTTGGATCTTCCTCACAACCTTAAGAAAAACCTAAACCGTTCAAAGGTCATCTTCAATATCCTCTCCCGACCTACATGATGAAAATCCTAAACCATACACCTCTCGTGTTCACCATTTTCAAGCACCATTTAGGCCATCCCCAACCCTTCGACCACATCTATGCTCTCTTCTACATATCAACTAGGCCACTAGGCCTAATTCCTCACTTGATCTTTCAAACACACCCATTGTAAGCCAAATTTAAACCCTCTTCTACCCATAAATCCCATTAGATAAATCCATCCTATCATCACCTCTGGCACCCTCCAATAGCCCCTCTACATAAAACCGCTTCTACCTCCTCTCCAAAGGCTTCACCTGAACACTACGGGGAGGGGGAGAGAGATTCCAAATCATAAAAAGTAATGAAGCAAAATTTAAAGCAAATTCTAAGTTGTAAGAATAAGACAACTTTTTTGCTACGAAAAAGAGGATGTTTCTGTTGCCACAAAAAAATAGGGTCTTTGTGTGCACTGAAAAGTTTGCGGACTTAGATAGAGTGGTTAGATTTCACCATTATTATAGAAGCCTACACGTTTGAATTCAATAAACAACCTCGCTAAATTTAGAGATAAATTAAGTGCTTCAACCCACTCCAAGCCCTACATGTGGGAGGAGCCTTGTTAATTAGGTATGTCTTGCTATAGGAAAAAGATGTGTCAGAAAAATAAGTATCGATTTTTAGTCTAACAGGATGGAATTGTGTTGTTGATTCTAGTATGATTATATATGCTAAAAAAGTCTTAAAAAGTATTGGTTTAATCTAGATTGTTCATTGTGACCCCTAATGTCTTCAGGCAAGTGAAGTTGAAATGATGTGGGGCACAATCATCCTTTACTATGACTATTTCTAAGTAGTATATAGAGGTGTTGATCTTCTGCTTTCACTGGCACTATCCATGGGCTTCTTGATTACCTAAATAATTTGAACTATTTGCAATATTATTGTAATGTGCCTTATTTGCTGATTTACAGTCAAACCGCGGAGTTTATGCGATTGGCGATTTTATGACAAAAAAGGAAGATCTCATCATCGTCAAGCCATCTACTTCAGTTGATGAAGGTTTTTAGGTTCTGTTTAATAAACGTTTTTCTGTTTCAAGTGTTCTGGTTCCTTATTTCCATCAAAATTCATGTTAACAGCTCTCGAAAAGCTAGTGGAGCATAGGATCACTGGTTTTCCTGTGATCGATGATGATTGGACATTGGTAAGTTCTCGTTACCCTTTTCAAACCTTGAATTATTGTTTTTTTTTTTTAATCATAGTTCCTTTGACTTTCATCCTAAGAAAATAATTGAGGAAATGACATCATGCTACTTTATATACATTCATTTATATAAATGCTTAATTATGTTTTCTCATCTTTTTATATGTTTCATTTGTTGTGAAAATGCAATTATGAAGCATGATTGATTACAGTATTGTTTCTTATACTCTAAGAAAAAGAAAAACAAGGGTGCCAATAGGAGCTTAGTAGCAGTTTAGATGACAACAAGGATGCCAAAAGGAGATTACTGGCGGTTTAGATGACAAACTTGCCATTCTAGGTGAGTTCTAAATAAGTAACTACCCTGCCAATCTAAGTCAGTTCAGGAGAAGCAACTACTTTGCCAATAAGAAGCAATTACTTTGGCAACCTAAGCAAGCTATGAAAAAGAAGTGAACTTGTTATGCTAGTAAAGCAAAAATAACTCAATTTACAATGGCGACATTGATAAAGGAAATAGATTCACTCTCTACCAAAACTAGGAGTTCTTTCAATAACAAAGACACTCTTAACCCTTGTTAGTGGTTTAAAAAAGTATGGAGACCAAAGGAAATTTAGGCAGTCCTCAACCAAGTTTTTGTTGAAGTGAGAGGTTCTTCCATTTTCAATGTTTATTTATCAGAAAAAATAACCTAAACTTTGGAGTCATGATCCTAGATGCTCTCCAAGTATTTGGGTAGCCACATTTATGAGTGGATGAGTGCGCCAAATTGAGGGATAATCTTTCCTAGATTACATTAAGTTTCATAGGATTTAAGATTATGTAGACCCACATGTCGACTCACTTATCAAAAAAGCAGAACAATTTAGTTGCACATAGCTTACCTGAATATGACTAAAGTTGCGTAAACTATATGGAATGCATAAGAGTATCCAAGCCTACTAAAGTGACCACCTAAGGGCTGAAGTCACCTTTTTCTCTCTTCTCTATTGTAATGGCCACCGTCATTAAAATAATAATAATTTTATTATTATTTGAACTAGCCATTATTCTAAGGGTTTTTTTTAATAATATTTTGTTGGAAGGTAGTGGGTAGGTTAAGGATATTATGGAGGGATAATGATTTATATCCTCTTAAATTTAACTAAATGTTTTAATGTCCTCTAGGCTTTCGCAAAATATCAAATGCCTCCCTTATGGTGTCTTTTTCATCCAACATCCATTAGTTTTATGTTAAACTAATCCTCTTCCCTTGAACAGATTAGAAAGATAGAGATGTTTGATGTTTATCAAATAAATGTTATGCTAAAATTCCAAAATTCTAAAAATATATCTAAACTGTTTTTTTTTTTTAAATTAGCTTAGTTTTAAGGTGAGTAAATGATAATTACTCTATTAAGATAAAAAAGTCAAAGACTAACTTTTATTTGGAGATTCACCCTTTTTATGTTATTATTAGGGTTATTTTTCATATTTCATGCATGGAATTAAGTGATGCCCATAATTTATGCATGGAATTATTAGATTAAATTTGATTTAGGTTAAGATTCCCTTGGAATATATAAATTGATCATTATTTATAAGCTTTTCATGGATAAATTAAATTCATAGTAACTTGATAAAAATTTGAATATTCCTCCTTAAATAATATCTTTCTCTCTTCATAGGGCATGTTGGTTCTTCTCACTTTAGAAAGTTCAATATGACCAACCAAATTCTTTCTCTAACCCTTTCCGGCTAAAAGATCTCTTTCTCAATTTCTCTCAACTCGTAAATCTAAGGGATTGAGTTGTATCCTAGCAAATTAAGTAGATGAAAGAAGAAAACTAGAACTATAAAGAAGAAGGGGAAAAGAAAATAAGGATGAAGTCATCATCCGCTAAAGCCATGATTCTAGTTATCACTTATCTAATCAACAAGTTTCCACTATACTCTTTATCTTCTTTTATAGTTTACCTTAAATTCTTTCCCCAAAAAAATCTCCAAAGTAATCTCCAGACTATTCGTGTATGGCCAATTTAATCCTAGAATATCACGTTGCTTCAATTTAGTCCATCAAATATATAAATTGATCCACAATAATCCCTCAATTTATTCCATACTTAGCTAAGCTCCCTTCCAGAACAACCCTAGCCTTGCTTGAACTTTGCTAGCTTTGAGTCCTCTGTTGACAACAAAGCTAGGTATGCTATGTTTATACTATGCATTTGCTTCAATTGTATGTGAACCGTGAATGTAGTATGGGTTTACAGGACCTGACATGCATTCATACAAATAGTTGAGGAGTCTTTAGTTACCTGGGTATTTAAACAATGTATATATGGTTAATATGCTTTTATCCATATCTATTCACCCTAACCATGCCTATGTACTCAAAATTGCACACTTAATTTACAAGAAATCGTGTTGAAATGATAACTTATAAGTACACCAAATTTCTAGTGGATTTATATTGTTTTCAGGTCTTTTAGCATAATTTTGGTTCCCTTTGCTATGCATGACAAAGTCTTGTTGCTCCCTGCTTGCAAATATGGTATATTGATTACAATTTTACCAGTTATTCACCTTATCATTTTACTTGTATTAAAAGATTCCATTTTCCAATTATATTTTGTGATAGCTGATCATTGATAAAGAAAATTCTTTTTCACTTTTCTTCCTGCAGGTTGGAGTTGTTTCTGATTATGATTTGCTGGCATTGAAATCCATATCAGGTCCTATTGATATTTTGTTTTTCATAACAATAATTTTAGTACTTTTCATTATTTTTCCATTTAAGGTATATTGCTGCTTATTATTAAATCTATATTATACCTCGTGAACAACATCATAAAGGAACTCACCTGTTTTTGAACTGGATCAATCTTGAATATGCGTACTGTTCCATTACTTTCTCTGATTGTCTTGCTAAGATTATGGCTGTTCAAGCAACATTGTTCATGAAACTTAAAGATGTATCGTCCTAAATATTTCAAAAGAATTAACATATGTTGTTTAGTTAAGGGAGTGAGAGAGAAGGGAAAGGAAGGATGTAGGAGATGGGGACAGCACGTGGGTTTTTCAGTAGCTAAGAGATTACCTTCTAAAAGATTTTATGTATGTATATTGGAGTAAACTTTCAGAGTTTTCTTAGAGTGTACCCTCTAGTCATCAAATAACGAAAGAACTTAATTTATATTGTAATTTGTTTACGGTTTCAGTTCAGTCATAAGCCTTTTTTTTTGTTACTATTATTCTGTATTAAAAAAAATTAACCCCAATCTTCCATATGGAATCTCTATCTATAGACGTCCTTATCTGCTTCTTTTCTTTGATCCGCTAACCAACTAATTCATACACGGTTCAGTCCCACTACTACCCTGTGTTATATACTATATTTCTAGAAAATAGAAGACAAGCAATACAACATGCAATGTGGGTGAAGATAGTTTGGTTTCACTCCATCGGAGATGTTGCTATGTAATTCTTCCTTCTATTTAATACAATTTTCTTCATAAAACAATTTATTTTCTTACTCAAGAGTGTGCACACAAACACTCTCTAATAATTCTCTATGAAAGCCCCATCAAAATCAAAACCCTAAATTTGAATCTTAAGTTTATTCTTAAGAAAACTTCTTGATTATGACTTAGAAACATGTTCCTAAGCAAGTCCTCCCTAGCACCCAAGAAAAACCTTTAGGTATATGTGCCAACATCTTTGTAGCAATGATTTTTTCATAAGAAACTTCACAAATGTAGTAAACTTTCTGTATGCATCATTTGATAGGCTTGATTTTGCACAATTCTTATGTTCATTTTAGACTTCCTATTTTGACAATTGTAACGTATATGTGGTTTGTTTTTCAATATGAAAAGTGCAGCTCATATGTTAGAACTCTATAAGCTTTTGGTCACATGTTTTTATGCTTTTTCCCACTTGCAAATAGCTACATTGTAAGCGGAAAAGAAACCATGCTGATGGTTAAATCATTTTTACTAAATGCATTTCTCATTCTTTCTTATGATTAGGGTGTGGACTAACTGGTAGAAGTATGTTCCCTGAGGTGGATAGCACGTGGAAGGTATGCAACAATGTACTAATATTAAAAGAAAATTAGTTTTTTTTAAATGGTTGAGTATTCTCTTCGTTACTCTTTGGTATGCTATTGCAAAGTATGGAAATGATAAGACTGCTTAGTGCATGATCTCCTGAAAGGGTTGCAAATTATGATGATAAATGTTTTGATACTGTTAAGTGCAATCTTTTGATCGTTAGTTTCATAAGTAACTGTGAATGTGCTTGTGATGGGCTTTTGAAGGAATCAAGTTGAATGAATCCTATCATGCATAATTTCGCACTTTATTTTCTTATTTAATTTTTTTCTTTTTTAAGTGTAGGCTTACATATGTCTTTATAGACATTTAGCAGGTAATATAACCTACAAGATGTATTCTCCTGGATGATAAGAGTAACTCTACACTCATGGAGCTCACAAGAGGACTCACCCAAAAGATCAATGGGTGCCACTCGAACTTGAATATAGCCTGAGTTTTAAAATCTAGTTCAAGCTTATTTTTTAAATTTCATTTCAAATTTGATCCATAAGTAATTAAACATTAATTGAGCCTAACTAATAATATTTAGGATGACAATGATGTAATATATAGCCTTATTACTAAATATAAATGTATTTTAAACTCCCTTTGAAATTGGCATAATTCACCTAGCATTATTTCTAATATTTTTTTAAGTTAAAAATTAATAAAGTAAAATAAAATTATATTTTAATCCAGCTTTTCGTTCAATTTTTTCATTATTCTTATACCTATAAAGTAAATAGTTTTAAAAATACATATGATGAAAATCGATACAAGAATAGAGAATGAGTTATCAAAGAAAAAATTAAGTCATCATTATCTTTATGGTCAGTTTTTTTATCAAACAACAATGAATATATTAATGAACATAAATGAGCAAGTAGGTCAATGTTCAAATTTGCTACATATTTGCTCATTTATATACTGAGTTTATAAAAAATATTAGAACTTTTGTAATCGTCTAAATAAATTATAACTTAAGCGAGCCTCATTTGAATAAGTATTGAGCTATTCATTTAGTGTATTAGTTTATTTACAACCCTACTTTCTGATGATTTTCTATTTAAGGGAAGTTCAGCTCACTGCATTCATTTATCAATGGGACCTCGCCAATCTTATTTATTCATCTTGGTAACATTCATGCACAATATCTCTGCGAACTTACAATAAGTTGGTTGTTTGTAGTGCCGTGTATGGGCTTTAATGGTAAAAGGTTGATCTCTTTTGATTCCAAGAAATACAGATGTTATCTTTGTAGCATTGTTCTAGTTGATTCATGCTAGTAGCCGACATTTTTAGTGAAATGCATGATTGAATGAGCCTTGATGCTTGTATGTGTTAGAAAAGGACGATATATGTGGTTTTCTAGTGCGCTACGAGTATTAAAAGCGGGATTTGCGGGTTTTATTGAGTTTCAGAGCATTATACCTTTGCAAGTGAGGGCACGGCGGCTTGATGAGGCATGTCACAATATAGTTTTATTTCTTTTTTTTTTCTAAATTACTTTTTTTTTCTTCTTTCTTCCATTTTCTTTTTTTTTATAATAATATTAATCAATAATAATAATAATAAATATAATAATGATATAAAAAAAAATGACTGTTGAGGATGATTTCGGTTGCTATTGGAGTTGCTGGAGAGATTCGGTTGAGTGCAGGACTATGACTTGCCAAGGCTGGAAGTAGAAGAGGTAGTGGCTACAGTTAGAGGTCAAGAGAGAAATAGGCAGATGCGGTTGGCCGCAAGAGGGATATATATAATATATAATATATAGTAATCATATTAAGTATAATTTATAATAATATATAATATAATATTATATTATATATAATAATATATTATATATATATAATTATTATATGTAATAATAATTTGCTTTATCTAGTTTAGCAGCACCTCTTAGCATCCACCCCAAGCGTCTGACTGACATTTGTCTTTCCGAACCATCTTTTTCTTGTTGAACCTTTTATGTACTAGTAGATCTGTTTTTGCCTGGTTTCTTTTTTACTGTAGTTGATGTGCTGTGTTTTTCATTAGACTGGTTTTTGCTCACTTTGCCAGACATAAACTTCAGGTTCCATTTAACTGCATTTTCTTCTCCAGCTCTCACTTGTTACTGATGAAGCCTTCGATAGAAATGTGCAGGAAAACATGAATTAGCTCATCTAAAACAGTTTTTAGGTTTAATACATCTAAGCAATATCAATATTTTTGTAGATTCCCTCAACTAGAAAATTTCATATCAACTTGGACTACAAAAAAAACATATCATTTTGTTTTTTATGCATTATGCGCTAGTTTTTGGACATAATTAATGCATGATCCTTTCTCATGAAATGTAAGAAGCTCGAGTTTTTTGTTGTCATGCCCCATTTGTCATGCTGGTCTATGCCAAATTCTTTTCCTTTTTTTTTTTTTTTTTTGGACAACTTGTAAAAACTTTATTCTCATGGTTGCAGAAATTTAATGAAATTCAGAAGTTGTCAAGTAAAACAAATGGCAAGACCGTTGGTGAGTTGATGACACCTGCACCTCTTGTTGTTCGGGAGACCTCTAATCTTGAAGCAGCTGCCAGGTTTTCTACTAATCTTACCACAAATCTTGTCTTGCATAAACTTAAAAAAAATGGAGCATTTACAAAAAAAAAAATTTGAATTCAGTATGTTCATAGCTAAATATTTACATTTATTTATATAACACTTTAATTTAGAAAAGCCGAGAGGTAGATCTAAAAAGACTTGGTTCGAAAATATTAGAAATGATCTTTCTTTATTAGATTTAAAAGAGAATTTGACTTTTAACATCACACAATAGAGAAAAATAATTCATATAGCCGACCCCACATAGTGTAATAAAGGCTTAATATTGTTGTATATTATTTTAAGTACAAAGAACTTAGAAAATTTGTTGCTTGCAGGCTATTGCTTGAAACCAAGTACCGCAGGCTTCCAGTAGTGGATGTTGCTGGCAAATTGGTAAGCCTTTTTCTTCATGCTCCAGCTCTTCAAGTTTTTTTGGTTGTAGCTTACCTTACATATTTTTTTTCTTTGAAGATTGGAATCATCACAAGGGGAAATGTTGTTAGAGCAGCGCTACAGCTCAGAAATGCTAGGGCAAAGAGAGCTTAAGGGAAGCAATATTTACTTCTTATTTCGTTTGTTTGGGACAACTTATTTACTGTTTTTTAAAACGACTTTTTAGTATAAAAAATTTTTGAATTCGAAATTTTTTTACTAAAAAATAGATTTATAAAGTAACAAAAAAACTGTCCCAAGCGAAACCTTACTCATACTCAATAAGTTCCAGTCACTTGTGCATATCAATTCCTTCAATGATTTTGGCGAATAAATCCGAGTCTTTCTACATCTAAACTTGTATGATTTGATTGTATGATCTCTTTTGTTACTGTTATAGGTTTTTTCTTTCTTTTAACAAATGCTCATTTAATCATTGTAGACTAATACACTAACGAAGCTCATCCAATTGTTCAGTGATTAGCAATTCATTTATAGAAATTTTAGCGATACTTCTTCAGAAGAGCACTCTTTGCTTCTGTTCCATTAATGATGAGAAGTTAGTAGCGCTGATACCTCGCCGGAGCTCATTAGCCTTTGTCCTATTGCTACTACTTTTTTTTAATAAATTTGGAGAGAACTCAGCCTTCTAAACTATAAGACTTTGTTTGTGATAATTTTCTTACTACTTTTTAAAATAATTTTTTAATACAAAAAGTTTTAATTTAAGAAATTTTTATGTTAAAAAGCTGCTTCAAAAAATAGTAAAAAAGTAATCCAAAATGAAATCTAAGAGATATCTAAACACAATTGATGTAAACTCATACTTTATTTGAGACGGCTTTTTTACTGCCTCTTAAAGTAGTTTTTTAATTTTTGTATTAAAAAGCTGCTTTAAAAAGCAGTAAGAAAGCCATCCCAAATGAAGCCTCACTTAAATTTTTGAAAGGAAAAAAAAAAGGGAAATTTACCTACATATCACTTTATAACATTCTATTTACATATCTAACACTCAAAACTTTAATATTACATAAATACCACCCTATACTATTTTAATATCAAATATACCACTCATATTTTCTTCCTATCACTCATATATTTCATTTCTACCACTCATATTTCATGTAAAAATGAACTATGGGTGGCATGTATGTAATATTAAAGTTTTAGGTGTTAAATATGTAAATAGAATAGCATAAAGTGGTATGTATGTAAATCTCAATTATAAATCATAATAATACTAATATTATTCTTAATATTAATTAAATTAAAATGAGAATTAAGAAAATAAAAAAGATTTGCTCGCTAGAAAATCCCGTAAATCTCGTCGAAATCACCGCCTCCGACGCCGAATCTGTCTCTTCCCGGATTTCCTGCACGGTAGCTCGCCAATTACACCCCACTCATCGTTAAAACGAAGTAAAATAACACTTCGTTAATTTTCCTCTCCTAAGTTCTCACACAACAGCCTTCTCGTATCAAGCCCAAGGCCCATCACTTCCATTCTTCCAATCCACCTTAAAACCTTCTTCTTCCAGCAGCCCAATTATCAAACAGCCCTACAACCACCTATGTTTCAAAACAAAACAATCCATTCCAATCCACCTTACAGCCCCACACTTCCCACTAGCAACTCAGCCCATCTTACTCCACCAAACGGCCCATATAAACCTACTATCTTCAGCCCACTAGCTTCACTAGCCCAACAATCCTCTTCCTTAATTCTCCCAACTTTCAATCAACTTCTAAAGCCTCAACCCACTCAAAACCCAATTCTTCCACCAAACGGCCCACATAAACCTATGAACAATCCACTAAACCCACTCAAATCCAAATTCCTCCACCAAGGGGCCCATGTCTCGCTATCTCTAAACCTTCATCTCATCTATCTATACTTGACAACTTGAGATACTTTTTATTATAGATAATTTTTTTTTTTGGGTAAACCATTATAGATAATTTGAGTGATATGTTTCTAAATGCCCATGTCTCGCTATCTCTAAACCTTCATCTCATCTATCTTTCTATACTTGACAACTTGAAATACTTTTTATTATAGATAATTTGAGTGATATGTTTCTAAATAATAATAATCTTCTTTATTTTCTAACTCTATAATAATTCTTTATATGTTAGATATATTTTTATAAATTCTATTATTTTTAAAAGTATTATGAATACTTTTTATTTTTACTATTAAGAATTAATAAATATCTTAAAATATTAATATTTATCTTTGAATTAATTATAAATATTTAAATATTTTCATATGAAATCTAGAAAAAAAATAATTTGACAAACACTAGTTATTAGGAAAGGGGGTTAATAAATATCTATAAACTAATTCAAGTCCCATCAAAGCCCTCTTAGGATTTATTTGGGATAACTGTAACATTTTATAAAATTGATTATAAAATTAATGGTGAAAAAATAACTATTTTATTATAAAAATCAAACTTTCATCATATAAAATTCTAAAAATCAATAAAAAATACATAAAAAAAAGTAAACAAATAAAATTATAATTACTATCTAAAAAAACAACCATAAAATTATCCCAAACTTATTCTTAAGATCTATTTGAGACAACTTCTCATCTTTTTACTTTTTCTCTATTTTAAGTTTTTCTTTTTTCTTTTAAAAAATTGTCAAGCAATAAATCTTCTATTTAAAAAAAAATAATTAAAATTGCTTTACTGTAAAAAAACTGTTCCAAATGAAGCCTAAATCCACAGCTAAATATGGCAATATAATATGCAAATATATTATTTGTAAAACTGATGAGAGTTTTCTCAGAGGAATAAGGCCACATTTGTTCTAGCAAACGCAAGAAGATAAGTCTCACAGATCATTTCAAAGGGACACTGAGCCATCATATCTAGTCATTAGAGCCTTCAGCATCCCCAACTCACAAACTACTTATTGGTTCACATGAATTATAGCAATAGAAGGCCTTTATAGACACGCTGCTACTTCATAAAAATTGCTAATAAACCTCAGAGAAAACTACATTAGCCTATTACACTGCTCAAGCACATCTCTGACTCTAAATATGGCCACTAGGATATATCAGATAACCAGCCAAAAGACAGATACAGTGATGAACACCAGTCGCCTTAGCCACACCAATACATAAAATGCTCATCCTTGCGATGATTACTAACGAGTCCGCCGCATTTGAGACAGACGAAGCTGCTCCCATCGGCGAACGCATCTAACATGATCTGCATTCTGCCACTCTGTGCAAGTATGGAAGTGTCACTTGCATCTTGCAACAAGGTTGGGTTAGTTGCATTTATCTGTTCCAGTGGGGGAGGTAGAACAGGATTCGGCGGCTGAGCTTCGGCAATCGCGCATTCTGCAAACACGGAGGCTAACTCGTCGGCGGCGGCGTCTGCTCGCACTCTGTTAATGTAAAGTTCTTGAGCACGGAGGAGGGTCTGGCGAACTGCCTGATCTCCTCCTGCAGATTTTATTGCCATCACCACCTGTTAATTTGTTCTCTAGAATCAGAACTAAGGAAGCATGGAAATCTTTTAGGAGTTACAAATGCTAATAATGGGTGTTAAAATTAGTGGTTCATAAAGTAAGTTCATGAAATTTGAAATAAAAGTAAATAAAATATCAACATTCCAAAATTGGAGTGGATTGGAGATGTTAGGAGTTGGTAATTGCTGTGATAAAAGTAAAGATAGTTGTTGCAGACTGCAAGTATTAGTACGTTTAATGACTGCAGTAAAGTAAATAAAGCATGCAAAAGATCAACTCACCAAGATAGGTTATGAACTGCAATGTTAGAGGGGATGGTAGGTGAAATAATATAAATTATTTTAAATTATTTTAATGGAGAAGCTCTCCACTACCACTGCTTGCCAAGCCAATAAAAACATACTTATTTTAAATTATTTTAAATAATGAAAACGAAAAGAAAATTTGAAAAAAAAAAAAACTTTTCAGAAACATAACATTCAAAATAAGCCAACTTGCAAAAACATTCCTCCAAGAAGTATTATGCCAATGAATGCCAACGCAAATATCAAATGGCTGGAAGAAGAAAAAAAGCTCAGAGAACAGAAGAGAAGAACATTTGAACCGCCTAGAACCGTAGATGAGAGTTCGAAAGTCCCAAAGCTTGCAATACTAAATTGATTTCTCCATAGGAGATATTTATAGGCAAGAAATGTTTTTTTTTAAAACAAGCTCAAAATCCGGAATATTTTCTTAATATCACCCATCCAATCTAGGGGTGTCAATTCGGGTCAACGGGTCGGGTTAGGGTCGAACCCGGAACTGACCCGGCACTATTCGGGTCAACCCGAACCAGACCCGGTTTTAAAAACTGGTCAGGTTTTCGGACTCAAACCCAACCCGATTCGGGTCCGGGTCAACCCGACCAGACACGAATGGCTCGGGGTTGACCCAAAATTGCTAGTTTTCGGATAAAAAATGGGGTCAATCTTCGATTTTTGGGTCAAAACGGGTTTTCGGGTTAAATAAGAGTTTTCGTGTCAATTTCAGGTTGCTGGGTCAACCTGAACCCGACCCAATTTTTAAAACGGGTTGATTTGTTAAACCCAAACCCGACCCGTTTTGGGTCCGGGTTGACCCGAAACCGGATTTTTCCGGGTCGGGTTCGGGTCGGGTTTCGGGTCGTGTCAAAAATTGACACCCCTAATCCAATCACATTTCTTCTCAAAATGAGAGAAAGAAGTCCTTGCTTAAAGCTTCCAACCAATGGAACTGACTAAAAGATTTATTCAAAACAGAGTATCTTATACAGGACAATATCATGGAAAATTATGTCAAAAGCAGCTATTTCTAATTGATTTTTAGGTAACAATTTTAAAGATGAAATTGGCCCAACCAAAATAGTCGTCTATCTTTCATTACGCTAACTCAAACCACCCAACTGATTTCACTAATGAAATCAACTAGCCAAACTAGTATGGCCTCATGATAGCAATAGTTTTAAGGCTAGTTATTTTTAAACTTCAGAGAGTTTGATAATCTTATCAGGTCAATCATTCATCACTGAAAGAACCACATTAATTTAGATTCGTTTGATTGGTCCTTTAATGAAATTTACAAATACTCTAATCATTCAAGACATGAAAATTATGACATGCATTTAGGCAACCCTTTTGAATTCCCATATAATTCTCTTTACCCTTCAATCCCTTGAATACATATCTTGATTTTTTACAAAAGCTGGCTAAATATCATCTTGAAGAAGAATAATTAATCCATAATTTTTGTACTAATTGTGCTCAATAAAATAATATACAGTCAATAATCCCCCATTTATAATAAAAAGGCGAAAGAAAATTTGGGGAAGGAAGAACTCTTATACTAAAAATAGTTTGAAAATTAAAACACATAAAAAATGATTTACAAATTAATGAATAAATTAAAACATGATAGCAAAAATAAATTTTGAAATTTTGAACATGATCAAATCATCTTCAAAAATGGGCAAGTGTCAGTACAACCTAATATTTGTCAAATTAAATCAACATTTAATATATTACAGAGACCAATTAGGTGAATTATGAGATTAAATGCCACCACAATATACATTGTTCACCCTTTTCTCATCAGCCAAAAGGAAGAAATATGCAGAAAAATTTTCTATTGATAATAAGGTGGTAGATAACATATAAGAAAAGATATATAAAAGATAAAAGGTACACGATTTTGCAAATAAAAGAGAAAATTTCATCTAGGAACTAAGAAATCTCATTGGCATACCCTTCCTAAGGTGACGACCTATGGTAATGTAGAAGTGAGGAACATCATTAGGAAGAAGAAGAGGAAATCACACCACATGAAAATATGAGTAGAAATAAAGTGCATTCTAAATAGTAAATAGATTTCCTTCATCGCTTCAACCAAGAATTTCTAATTAAATTTTCTCATTTCTCGAAGTTTAGTTTCAATAGGATTAAGTCTTGTACAGATTGAGGCACTTGAGATACAGGGAAGATCAAACCGACTAATTCTGCAGCATATTGCTACATCCCATCCCTAGCAAATCAAATTGTCTGGTTCCACTGTTTTGTTACTGATATATTATTGCATTTTGTGTCACAACTCACACATCCTGCATACCCCATAAAGCATCAAGCACGTTGACTTCCATCGCATACAAATCACAGATATTGCAAACACTTACATACTCTCATCTCACAAACAGCTTCCCAGAACTCATAAGCCAATATCAATTTCTTGTGCCTTGCAAACAACAACTCTTCTTTCGCATCTCGTGCAAATCACACACAGCCTTGCATCTAGCCTGCAATCTCTTGCATGCTCCTTCTCATCATCGCATCACTGCAACTTCCACCACTAGCCTCAATCTTGTCAGGCTTCTTACAAGCTTACTAGAAAATCCCAAATCCTTCGTTTAAATATATATCACTGAACAATCTATGATGTACCGACACGGACATGGCGACACGGACACAGCACGACACGGACACGAGACACAACATTTTTTAAAAATATAGGACACGAGTGCGGCGTGGACACGCCGTAATAAATTTTTAATATAATATACAAAAATTAATGTGACATTATATTAAAAATGACAAGCGATAATAAATTTCTCATGATAACTTGTTTAGCTTATAACATAAAGATGTTTAGTACAAAATGTCTAGTACAACCACAAAAATATAACATAAAATCATTTAATACAACATGAAAGTCTAACTACTCAATAGAGGGAATGATAGAATTAGATTCAAAGGTTGGTCTTTGGCCTTCAATATCATCATCATTAAATATCATTGCTTCCAACTCTAGTTCATCTAAAGAAAGATTTGCAACCTCCAATAATCCCATATCATCAAGGCACTCGAACCATCTCTAGCAACATCCCACGTCTTGTTATCACTTGTCATATAAAGTGGGATTTTCCTTGATAGAAGACGAAGATTTGTATGCACATAAACTAAATCTTCAGCTCGTTATG
Organism: Dendrobium catenatum; assembly: GCF_001605985.2. Lineage (NCBI taxonomy): Eukaryota > Viridiplantae > Streptophyta > Magnoliopsida > Asparagales > Orchidaceae > Dendrobium > Dendrobium catenatum. The sequence continues at coordinate 901,792 of NW_021320146.1, read as the reverse complement.
GAGTTATTTTATTGCTCTTCATTGATTGAATAAATGAGTATATGCTCCAATTTCTCTCACAATATGAAGAGGATGATACTTGACCAAGAAGTTTTATGAAAAACAAACGTAGCAAAAAAAAACCTACAATCTACAACCTAGGATTTGATTTAGGTAAAAACAAGAACAATTGCATATCAAATAAACTAGGGTTTGATTTTGGTATTTTTTTTCCAAAACCCAAAACAATCAAAGTAATTTCAAAAAAAAATAGCATGCTCTTGTGAACACAAATCCACATGATAAATGAGAAAAAATTGAGAGAAATGAAGAATGACAAAAAAAATCGAAATCTAACTTTCAGAAATTTTTTTCCAGGCGATGGCTCGGTCGGCAGCACGCAGAAGGAAGAATGAGAAATGGGACGGCCGGAAGCTCGCCTGCTCGGGACAGCCGGAAGCTGAAGGTGATGATGCGGGCTGGAGCCTGGAAGAATCTCGATCGGCTGTTCGTGAGTCGCGCTCCGCTGCCTCTATCTATCGCTCGAATGAACGCGGGATTAGGGCGGACTCGGGAATGAACCGGCATATTAGATGTGTTTTTCTTTTTTTTTTAATTTAAATTATGAAATAGCCGGACACGCTGTCCGACACGCGTGTCCGATTTAAATTTTTTTTTTAACCGGACACACCCAGAACATGTCGGACACGTGGCCGAGGCGTGTCGGAAGCGTGTCCGTGTCCGACACTGCATTGCCTCTTAAAACGAAGTTTCGGTGCATCATAGTGAAAAATAGGAGTCAATCTAGCTTGCTAATGATGCAGTCTTGTCTTCTTTGATCTCTGCAATAAGTTATGTTCCATGGATTCTTTGGAAGTCAGGCTTCCTCACCGCTGCTAGCGCCTCATTCTCATAAAAATTGCTCACTAATGGGGTCTTTCCCCATTTGCTTATTAAACCTACAGCTTGAATAATTAGCAAATGTTTTCAATACTTGTGACATATGAGACCCAACATACTGCATTGCCAATGTGCGACAAATGAAACCCAACGAGCTGCTAAATAATGTCACCGGATCCGCAACACTCGTACAAGTGGACATAAGTCGTTTACAGGCCCTTAAATATAAAACTTGCACATTTTCCAGATGATCATCACTAGTTACAGTTGAATATAGAACCCCCCCCCCCTCATGCATTGAGATACGCATTGATTCAGTCATATCATGCATATACACATTGCAAAATATAAAACACATTATGTGAAATGCATATTAAAGTAAATACCCGCATGAGTCCAGTCGAACGTGATTTATGCACACACACGTGACGTATGAGAATGCAGTGTTGGCCAACAATTGAACCTAACTTCGAGACAGATCCTTCTATGCGAATAAATAGAAGTCGACAAGGCTCAAACCGTCAAACAAATGTATCATTGCGACGACCGAAATTTTTGTTTTATATGTTCATATTAGGCCTTCAAGACCTAGTATAAGAAAAATTCACCAATAGCAGCATACAACCGACAACAAACCCGATCCTTTGTCATCAAGTTGACAAACTCGATAAGGCTCGACAGATAAAATAAAATTTCCCATAAAACCCCAATGATGGCCGTGTTGATAGAAAATCTCAATCAGAGGGGATCCTAAATATTTAAATATGCCTCTCAAATTCTCATAAAATTTCAAAATTTTAAAAATGTCAAAACCTAAAATATTCAAAATAAAAATAAAAACACCTAAACACTTTAAAAAAATACCCATCTACCCTCCACAACAGTTTTGCCGATGTGGACAAATTTGAAAATCACTTTAGCACACAAAGAGCAAATGTATGGTGAAGAATATCATTAAGATTCATTCTCAAATCATCTGTTGCCAGTAAGAACGTGGTATGTGTCCTCTAACCAGTGATTTTACTGCCAAATGACATCACAGATAAACGGTAATGACTGGGACCCTCTAACTGGGTGGTTTTGTCGTCAAATGATATCATTATATTATGATTATGGTTAAAGAACATATGTTCCTCATCGGCGTTAAATCCTTAAATAATAAATCAATAGGATATATTTGACAAGGCACAAAACCCTATGTTAGCTAAGGTAACTTCAAATTTGTCCCATTAGACAAATATTCACCCCAGGTCTATAAGGTACCATTGGACGAAGCAACTCACGGTTGTCGACAAGAATTCTTCGGTTAAGTTGGGTCAACTACCTCCTCTGACTAAGTAACTAAGGATCATGATGGCCCGGGACAACGAAACCATGGGATCTTAATCGGGTCTATCATCACCCACCATCATATGCTTTAAGAATCGGGTCTATCATCACTCCCTATCATATGATTTAAGTGCAAGATGGTAAATTTTTAATTTTAAATATTAAAATTTGAAATACCAAATCACGTTGTTACTATACGCCAGATACCATTTATCTGTTTGACAACTAGCCTTAATCAAAAGTTCTCTCTCGCTATCGGGAGGAGTAATTAACTATAGGGGCTTGCGCCTATAGGAAACTTGAACTCATATCATAAAGTCCTCGCAAGATGACGGCGAAATCTCCTGGTAATGTTTTATTAAAAACCCAGTCTATCTTCTAAAAATTTGTCTCAAAACCTACTCGTTAAAACTCTCCTCGATGACCCGAAAAAGAAATAAAGGAGCTACAGAGAGGCGGGAGTGCGAATTTTTGGAGTCCATAACAGTAAGATACAAATGAATGTTTCCTATAAAATAGAGCATATGAAAGCTAAAAATGGTATAAAGCAAGACTAGAGTATTACGATCCTATAAACTCTATTTGAATTTCAACTCTAACTTCATAATAATATTGTAATTTCTATTTGATACACTAATATTAGATCAATAACCATCAAAAAAGAATAAAATGGTAGGATACATATGGATATTGTTCATAAAATATAAAGCTAATGAAAGCCAAAAATAACATAAAGTGCAATTGAAAGTAAAAATTTATACTCAATTATATGGAATTGACTACCAAGATAATTTTGCTCCTTTTGTGAAAAATGAATACAATACATCTCATAATTTCTTTTGCAGACAATCTTGAATGATTCATGTTGGAGTATGATGTAAGAATGTTCTCCTACATGAGAATATTAAAAAAAAAAAGTCTACATGCATCCACCATCTAGATTTAATAATCATTTCACAATAAACAAAATGCACAAATTAAAGAACGATTTATATGGCCTTAAATAATCTCTGAGAGCATGATTTGACAAATTTACAAAAGAAACAATCAAGGCTTTGGAAGAAAAAAATTGCAATATAAATCGAGAATCAAATCCTAAAATAAAATGCTAAATGATGCATTGACACAAACATGACGTCACAAACAAGAAACAAACATAAGATGAATTAACTATTGAAAATATGAGACACGAATAAAGGTTAGACATCATATTATTATTTAATATTTTAAAAATAATTTAGAGAAATTAAATAAGCATAATATTAAGAATAATTAAGAAATAATAACTACTTAATAAGAATTTGTGATTAAAATTATTAATATTAGGATGTCGAGAGTTGAGCATCGATGTTGAAATGACGACCATTAATGTTGAAACAAATTTGGATAAAAATGAGATACCGAGATAACATGGTGGCGTGATTGTAAGTGTAGAAATTGTTGGCATTAAGTGCCAATGTCAAGCAGCATTAGACTTTGATATTGAGGTGATTTTGATACATTGATATTGTGACGACTTTTGACATCAATGTTGAAATGACATATGGCATTATTATGAAATCTTAGCCACAAGCCACCAGAGACATGAATATGAAAATATTCGGAGCATGGGTAATTCAGTTCAGGAGATCGATTTGAGGCTATGGAGAGGAAATAAGAAATTTTTTTAATAAGTAAAAGTTTGAAATACAAAAATTATATTTTAAAAAAATTCATAAAATATTAAAGAAACATGTATCCAATTTATTTTTAATTTTTTTTAATCTGACAAATCTTCAGCATGTCCACACTACACACTTGTTGGACGCAGTGTCGTGTCTGATATTTGAAGAGAAGTGTTGGTGTATCATAAGATAAAATGCATGTTAAAAATAAAATACCACATATTCTCCACCACCATTACTACTTAAACTTCATTCATAAGAATAATCGTCATCCCAAATTGAATTTTGAAATGTAAATAAATCATGAGATGTGGATCTTGTGAAACTTCAAATCTTAATGAACTTTCTTGCAACATCTAGCCCTTTTTATTGAAAATTTTCTTTTAATAATCTTTCTCGTAACATCTAGCCCTTTTTAATGGAAAATTTTCATTTAGAGGTTTCATATAAACTTGGTACATACTTATCTCAATATCTTCTTGTAATTATGTCCACAAAAATTGGCCTAACATCCACCCTCTATATAAAATAAATAGAACAAGAGGAAATGCAACCTCCAATATAAACAATGGTTAAATCCAATAACTAATTAAGTATGAGCTTAGAGATTAAAGTTTGAGTATAAATAGTCTCATAATAAGGATCAGTCAACATAAGGAGCTAGGTTAGTTTCAAAAAATGGAGTTTCCTGAGCATAATAAATCACAAAAATGTGAAAAATAACCTCAATAGAAAATGAATAAAGCGTAACAACAATATACCCATCAGGAGCAACTAAACGATCAATTTCCTCAAACAAATGATGTATTGAACTTCAAATATCAAGATCCAATCCCAATACTTGAGGGGCTGAATTTATGTGATACAAATTGGATTCAAAGGGATTCTCAAGCAATGCACGGCTAAGATTTTTTTATATTGATACTATCGATCATCTTAATAAGGGAGCTTTCTATGTGTACCATTAATTTGAAGGCTTGCCTTTAACTTATATTTTTTTTTTACCACTACAAAGATAAATGATGCTTATTGAAGATATTTAAAAAGTTTATTTGATTCCAAAGTTCGGTTGAAGGCTTAAGCTTACACAGGGTAGATCAGTGGATTTCAATGACAGTCATTATATGATTCACTTGAGCGAAGTTCAAATGTACCATCAAAGAAAAAAGCATATTTAGATTTAATACAAGGTTAAAGATGGTGAGATTTTAATTCAAAAGATTTATATCTAGCACAAACTTCTAGGCCTGCTTACCGATGTGATCCCCATTTCTCAAGTCCACGCATTGCCTGGACTTGAACAGCTGGTGCAACTACTCAAGGCTTTGTTTATGGAGATTTTTATAATTTGAGCAAGATTAATTAATCACTTTGATCTTTAATATTATAGAGTTTGATATAAAAAATTTTAGTAATTATGTTAAAATCTCTTGGATTTTTGGCATAAAACTTATTTAGCCCCACTTTCATCCAGGTTTTCTATTAGCTAGGCTTCTCAAAAGAGAAGCAGAGTGGCTTTCTTCTCCTAGTCAAATGAATCAAAAAGCAAGGCTCCTGAGACATCAAAATGAAAGGAGATCAAACAAGAAAGAGTGATGGTGGGAGAGTAAAGGAGGAGAGAAAGCTTGAGAACATATCACATAGATTGTGAGATCTCTTTTATAAGCTAATTTTTTTCTCTTGGACATATACTGATAGAGGAACTTCTCTCCTATTTCTCGTTCCCTTTAATGATTGCAGTGAGATATTTGTCACTATCCTCTTGTTCTACTTAAGTAAAAAAAAATTAATATATATTTTAGTACTCCACTTGTTTTGTACTTCTTCAACATTCTATTAGTGCACCATTTTAAGGGGGAAATTTCTTTTAGATCAAAAAAGTTCAAGTTACTATTCAAAGGCTTAGGCGTTACTCATGTAAAAACTATTTATTCATTAATGAAACCGAATGTGTGCTGGAGGGGGGAAGGGCCATTTTAACAAGAATCCAACTAGCATTATAGAATTAGTTGGAGTGTTGAGAATTTGAGTTTGAAATTTGTGAACAGATACTTAGGTGAGGTTTAAGTTAAATTTAAATATGGGAATTATTTTGGACAGTAGAAAATTTTGAGGAGCTATTAGAGATTTGTGTAATACATAAATAAATTATAAAAATAAGATTAAGAAATTCATAAAATCTTAATGTAACTCCAATTCAATATGAGAAAATGTAGAAGAATTAAAACTCATAATTCTAATACTAATTTGTTGCAAGACAATGATAAAAAGTTTAGAAGAAAATGATAAAGAAGATGAAAAATAGTTTGGGATGCATCATAAATGAAACTAATTGGTTAGTTTAGAAGAAAAAGTAACCTCAAGCTATAAGCATGAACAAGAACAACATATATTGTTAGAGTTTAATGTCATGAACTTAATCAAAGATGAAATTACTTAAATAGATGAAGACAAGTTTTTTCATCTAATCAAAATCTTATTAAAGCCTACAAAATTGGATTACATTACTAAGAATACTATTCCATAAATGGACATGGTAGTATTGAGGAATGAGGATACAATTGAATTAAAAATTGTTAACAAAATAGTAACAAATTATTGAACTTGAAGAAACTAAAAATGACTATTTAGTCCAAAAGACATAAAATGACATAGAAAGCCAAGAAATTTGTTTAATTAACATTAAGTCGTATGGAAAACAAAAAAAAGTAACGGAAGATTTTCCAAGGTATGCTGCAATAAACATGCCAAGTGCATTTGCAATTTAGGCGACTACAAAGCATGGTAACAATACAACCAACAAGTTACTAGTTAGAGAGAGAGAGAGAGAGAGAGAGAGAGAGAGAGAGATGGACTAAGAAAGATGCAAGAAATAAAGTGACTATTCTAATAATCCATCTTGATATGTGTAGTGATGTCATGTCTATTAGGATTATTAATGGATGAGCACCTATTCATACATATCATGTTCTCATTATTTTGCAAGTCCTTTGATGCTTAGGCATGGACAACTTACAGTGTTTCCAACTCCCAAATGGTCATTGAAGTATTCGCATGAGCTCACTTCTGACCTAGTACTTCCCATTGACAATCACGGTGAGCAATCATGTGATGCAAAAGTAGGTATGAATGACACTTACATATAAAAAAACTATCAAAAAGTATGTTCATAAAGAGGATAGGAATGATTTTTTCTAATTCTCAGTAAGACAAAGCTTCATTGTACCAAGTAAAACCTAAGGTAACGAGAAAATGGGCTCAATTTGAATATTAAAATGTACACAATTGATTCAAATTTAAAGGTACACTCTGATTGCAATAGATACTTGTATCAAGAAAATATGAAGATAAATTAACCAACAAGATATAGAATTGTTAGCATTATCTATATAAAAGCAATGCCATGCAAATAATTAAACATTTCGATGGAAAAAGATCTAAAACCTTTTCTTAAATTGTGGGTCTAACACCTACTTTCAACTTTTTTGCTCTACAAATGGTGTGTTCTATCCTAACCTTCCCCTATTGAGGATTGCTCCTTCTGACCATGCAGGCAACTACTCTAACAGATGCAACCGAGCATTACTATTAGGGGTGTCAATATTGGACACAACCCGAAAACCCAACTCGAACCCGACACGAAAATTTTGGGTTCGGATCTTGATTTTCAACCCATTTGGAATTCCGGGTCGGGTTCAGGTTGACTCAGAAACCCGGTTTTGACATTGCATCCAGCCAGCTTCCGAACAAAGAAGCGCACGAAAGGGAGAAAGGAAAGTTTAACCTTCACAGCGAGCGAACTCCCGTCATTGATTCCGATCAAATGTTGTAACTTCCAATTCCGAGTGGAAGGGAACGTTGTCCAAGGAGCGAAGTCAAACAACTAGAAGAAGCGCACAAAAGGGAGAAAGTTTCCTTCACAGCGAGCAAACTCCCATCGTTGCTTCCGATCAAAATGTTGTAAATTTTGATTCCTACTGGAAGGGAACGTCGTTGAAGGACTGAACTATTCGGGTCGGGTTCGGGTTGACCTGAACAATGTCAGGTCAATTTTGGGTTGGACCCGAACCCGACCCGTGACCCGATTTTGACAACCCTAATTACTAGCAAAGTTAGTTGCACATGGGTCAACGAAGTTTCACCATGTGCATGAAGCAATATTCTTAACAAAAAGCAATAGAACTTTTTATCTAACAAAAGATTCAATACTAGAAGAAGGTGTCGCAATAGGAAGAAAAATATTGTAGGAACTAGTCATTAGTATCATATTGATCACTTTATAAAAGCATAACCTAGATTAGCATACATAATTGCTATTAATGGTTGTAACTCTCCAAAACTCATGAGAGAATGCGACTCCTTAATATGCGGGTCGCGATCAGATTTAAAAATCATGAAATTTTGCAGCATACATAATTGCTATTAATGGTTGTAACTCTCCAAAACTCATGAGAGAATGCAACTCCTTAATATGCGGGTCGGGATCAGATTTAAAAATCATGAAATTGTGCAGCATACATAATTGCTATTAATGGTTGTAACTCTCCAAAACTCATGAGAGAATGCGACTCCTTAATTCATGAAAGGAAGCAACTTTCCATATTAATATTTTTTTATGAAAAGGTCTATGCTTATAAATAGAATCATGATTTCAATCATAAGGATAATATTACAATTCATTATAAATCTATAAACCTCCCTTCTTTACACTTCCTCTAGCCAATTTTTTTATGCTGCAGAAATTCTTCATTTTCTTTTAGCCATTCGCTAGCGAGAAGATTCATAAATATCACTCATGAAATGTGAAGAATCGGAGTGTTTCATATTAGGAGCAAAGATACCATGAAATTCCCTAGAAACTATGCAATTTCCTTAAGGACAACATCGAAGTTCCATAACTCAGTCCAGCAGGCTTATCCTTTTTCACTTAATTAGATACATCCTTGCTACTTGCTACTTGCTTAAAATTGAATATCAGATTCTATATATATATTTAATTTTACATCAACAAAAAAGCATCAAGTCTCACTTATACCAACTAAATGTGCTTCTATCAATCAAATTGTGAAAAATCAATACCAAGCTTCGAGGAAATTTCCATGATCAAGCTCATGAGCTAATGAAATAAAAAATTAAAAAGCGGCGTAGATAGGTTTTCTGGCCCGACGCAACCTTACCGCCTGTAGAGCAAGAGAAGGCTTGCCCTGGGTTACTAGCTGCCGTGCCAAATCAAGAAGAGGCCAACCATTCTCACAGCCAGCGGGCACCGGGAATTGCTCGGCCTCACAGCCGGCCGCCGTTGCCACCGGCAAGGGTTCACTGCCCTCCGCAGGATGACGAGCACCAAGGCCATCGTCGATGTTCATAGATTCCATCGCCGGTTCGGGCTCTCCCTTAGATCACAAAAGGTTTGTCGCCACGAACTCGCCTCTCCCGTCGATTCTCGAACCCTCCTTTTAAAAGACGCGATGCTTCTAGCAGCTTCTAGTAAGCTCGCCTTCCCCTCTCTTACAGCTCGCCTCTTCCCTAAACCTGATTCGTATGTTCATTTTGGTCTGTTGTTTAGGAGCTAAGGTTATCAATAAGAGATTTTAGATTCGAGTATTATGTATGTGATGTGTGTGTGAATTTGACTTAATTCGCCTAAATGTCAAAATAATAATAATTTATGTCCGGGTTCGGAGACTTGCGAAACTGTCTTAAATCAAAAGGTGCCGGGTTCAAAAAATTGTTGGACATATGGACTAAGGTTTAGTTTGGGACACTTTGACTTTTTGAATAAATTTGTTAGTTCAAAAAAAATTTTGAAATTAAAAATTACTTTAGAAATCACTAAAAATGTTGTCCCAAATAAAATCTAGATGTATTCTGATTCGCATTTTACATTTTGAGAATATTAAAATTTAAGCTAGATTTTGATTAACTTTAAATTTTAAAATTAATGATTATTATTTGTGTTTCAACTAAAGGAGTGGAATTTTAATTAAATGAGTTGAATTGATTAAAAAACATAATCTTAATAATAAATATGTTAAATAGTTTGGATTCTAATTTGGTATGTTTGGGTTGAACATTGACACATAAAATAAAATAATATGATTGCATCAAGTATGTTCGGGTCAAAATAAATTTTAGTTAGACTTGAACACAACCGATCGTAGTTTTGAAAAATTGTCTTATTGCTAGTCAAATCAATTTAGATTAAAAAAAAAAAAGAATTTAGCCATTAAGATTGATACGTTATCAAAAAAAATATCTTGATCGGACACAAATTTCGATGCAAAATCAAGTTGGAAACTTCCGAAATTAAAATTGGAACCATCTGAACTTCGATTTCAGCAAACTTACAGTCAAACTGAACGTCTCGGAAATACGAACCCAACAGCACCAATTTTGACTCAATCCAAGCCCAAATGAGATCAAATCAAGGACCTGAAACGTTGTTGGAAGATTCGAACCACAATTTGGATCACCAAACGGTTTCCAAACATTATATGCTTATAGTCGAATCGATCTGCTCGATGAGATGAATCCAACAAGTCAAAGATCTATGAATTCCTACATCATTAAGACCTTCAAATGTCTGACGAACGGTCCACGATCAAGGTGATAGTCTTTCATACTTGTTGATGACCATCACTCAAACGATTAATCATTCTGTGCAGGCGTCAAACGCTGTCCAGAGATCAATCAAAATGCGTCGCGTCACCCCTTTGCTTGGTACTGCTCGATATCGTTCGGTACTACGGCTCGGTACCGCTGACGTGATGCATTATGGTTCGTCTCTGGATGACATTCTGTGTCCGACCTCCACACAGAGTAATTTCTCCAATTGATGACACATTGTAGATTCTAATTTTTTTTCCTATGAAAAAATCGTGCTACGTATATTTTGGCTTTAGTTGAGATAAATTTAGACAACTATTTTTTCCTACTTTTTAAAAGATTTTTTTACTAAAAAAATAACTTTACAATACAGTAAGAAAATAATCACAAATGATGCTTTAGTCCGTAGTGTTTACAGTTATTTTACTATGATATATGATGATCATCATCATTCATGCACATGATAGTGATGTCACACTGTGATTTCTATTTTTTTCCCTATTAAGAAATGTGCTACATATATTTAGTTGGGAGGGTTTACAGTTATTTCACTAAGAACTTTTTAAATTTTTGTTATATTTTTTAGCCATAATTTTTTTTCTATATAAATAAAAGGGTGCCCATCTTATATTGCATAAGACTGATTTGAGTTGTATTTTCTTTGCAATTAAACAATGATGATAAATGCAACAATTATTTTTTATTTTATTTTATTATTATTTTCTTTTTTTTATTTTTTTATTATTTTTTAATGATAAATACAACAATTATAAAATACTATAGATGTTTAATAATTAGGGACTCGGATTTTATTTGGGACAATTTTCTTACTACTTAAAACAAATTTTTAGTAAAAAGAATTTAAATTTTATATTAAAAAGCTGTTTTACGAACGCAAAAAAAGAGTCTATGTCCCAAAGATATCCTCAATCTCTTAATCAGGTGGACATGCTCAATCGATGAAGTAATTAGGTGTTAACAATATATAGCTAATACAAATGCAAAAAGATTAGGTTTAAGAACATATACTAGACTTGTGCTAATGAATGCTGATTTCTTGCATAAAATCATTAAGCATGAAACTTAACTAGGTTGTCTTTAATTATATGGCTAATTATTGTTAACTAACTACAATTAATTACTATTATTTAGTGCTTGCAAGTTACTTAATTGTCAGATTAGAGTCTTATTTGGTGACTTTATTATAGGAGATATATTGATCATGAAGCATACATAGGCTTGGACAATGAATGGAGATAGGAGAGAGTTTATACTTTTCTATTTTTCTATTAGTCGTCTGACGCACTAAGGTTTTATTTGGGATAGCTTCTAAAGTAAATTTTATTAGTTTTAAGAAAATTATTATATTAAAAAATTATTTTAAGAAGTAGTAATAAAGTTGTCTTAGATATAGCGAGAGAGTTTCTAAATTCTATTATTTTTAGCTCCGTAGTTTTCATACATTGTTTATTTGAAAAATGTTAATAATTTTAAAAACTTTTGCTTTATTGGAACAACTTTTTTTATTGCGTTTTCGAAAAATACTTTTTAGTATATATATATTAGATATTTTTTACAAGAAAGCTTCTTTTAAAAGCATTAAAAAATTAATTAGTATTCGTTTGGGATAATTTTTACTGTTTTCTAATATATATTTTTTTAATTTAAGATATTTTGTACTGAAAAATTGCTTTAAAAATAGTAAAGAAACTGTCCCAAATAAGACCTTAATATGTTAAAAGGATATTTAATAAGAGCTATTTAGAAAATTTATTGCCCGTGTTTTAAAATTGTGGTATTTAAGCTCTTAATTTTTTTTTATTGCTATAAAATGTGTGTTTTGTTTGGCTTTCATCATGACCATATACGTTCATTGCCTCAAATTGAAAAAAAATATATTTTGAAATTGAGGTTAATATTTGATAAAATGGAAATCAAATGTAACAAAATAGTAATTTTTATTTGCTTGATGATATTAAAAATACTAAAATTTCTCTCTTTATTTATTTTCTCTCCATGAATCAATAATAATAAATTTAAGCTTCGATTGAGACGGATTATTTATTATTTTATAAAGTTAGTAGAGAAATTAATTTTTTTTAAATTATTATATAAAGCAACTTTTTAATACAATTTTTTTTTGAAAATGATAAAAAAATAATAATTAAATAAAAATGACCATTACAATCTGAAAAAATAAAACAATATAAAAATTTTCATAAACAAAACCTAAATTACATTCTCTCATAATTAAAAAATAATTAGAGACTCTACCCTCAAATCAACCCAACCATCCCAAGTCAAAGTTGGCCTAATTCTCATAATTTGATAATACCCATCACCAATAAAATCTTTGATCAATGAGACTATACATCATCTTATAATTCTTGATGCGACCAATTCAACCAATTTGATGTCGCTCAATGGCCTACGACTTCGTCCAATTCCCTCTCCTCTATGTATGACAGAGTCTATAGAAATCCTTTTTGTTTTTAAACATTTAGATCAATTTAAGGCAAATTCATATGCATCATATACCCAAGACTCGAACTAATCACCTCTTGGTTAGAAAAAATTATTCTATCCGGACAGCGTACCGAGGGTACCGAGCGATACCGCGGTCGGTATCGAGCATGGTACCGAGCGCCCAGTGATGTGGCGCTTTTTTATTGATCTCTTTCGGTGTCCGGAAGGAATAATCACTCCTTAGTAGCTAAAACTTCTATAATTGCATAGTTTATAAAAATCCTAAACTAGCAAGTTGATCCAAACCAACCCAAGAAATTTGAGCCCACATTGAGTTTTAATTCATACATTTTAATAATCTTTTTTGAATATTGACAATGATACAATCATTTTATTTATAAATTTACATCGTTTAAATTTAAATTAATTTTCAAAATGAATTTTATAATTTAATTTTCTTTAAGCACTTCAAAACATAAGAGTAGCTTAATCATAAGGAATATTTATGTTTTATTTGGGATGACTTTCTCACTGTGTTTTTAATAAGATTTTTAAAAAATTGATAAAAAATAGTAAGAAAATCGTCCCAAACGAAACTTTAATATGTGAGAAATAATTTAATTGGTACACTAAAAATAGAGCCCAAGAAATGATTTTGAAGATGAAAAATCGTGCTAGGAAATTACGAAACATGTGTAGAGCAAAAAAAGATATATTGACAAAGAAAGGTTTTATCTTCTGTTCTTCTCTGCAATTCTGATTTACCGTTGCATCCGAATCTACGTCTAGGGTTTCCTACAACTCTTCTTCCTTCCTAATTGATTCTGGATATCCCGATCCTCTTCAGGACACTGCTTAGCACGCTCTCCTGCGGCTATGGCGGCGGCGGCGTAGGCGGCGTAGGTGGAGTAGGAGGAGGAGGAGGAGGTATCATTCCCTGGTGCTCCAGCCCGCTCATGTAATTCTGCACCTCCTGGTGGATCACCTCCTGCATGGCTTCCAGGAACTCGGGGCTGAAAGGGAAAGCCACCGCGGGTGGCAGTTTCTCCTCCGGCGTTGTCGTCCTCGCAGCTAATGTGGTAGCTGACGGCGAAGCTAGAAATTGAGGGTCGCTGTGTTTCTGGTTAACGGCGGATTGGTACTTATCACTAGACGATCCCGGGGGTGATAGGGTGAGCGATGTAAACGGATCGTGGCGATTCGGACTCCTAGTGTTAGAATCTGTTTCTGGACTATTCGGACGTTTGATCAGCCTACAATCTTCGAAAGCCCCCGTCATTCTTTCCTCCGAAGCCGACGCGACGGCGGCAACGGCGGCTTGCTTGCGCTTGAGGGTTGAGTTCCAGTGATTTTTTATGTTGTTATCAGTGCGGCCGGGTAGGAGTCGAGATATGGTTGCCCACTTGTTACCAAAGCGGTGGTGCGCGCTAACGATAATCTCGTCTTCCTCCGGCGTGAAGGGGCGATGCTCCACCTTCGGTGAAAGCTGATTACACCATCGCAACCGGCACGATTTCCCCGATCTTCCAGGAATCGATTGGCTTATCAAAGACCAATTCTTCGGCCCATGCTTCTCCACCAGCGTCTGTAACATTTCGTCTTCGTCCGGTGTCCATGGCCCCTTGATCGGATCCACGTCGTTAGCCGCCATGATCAGTCGTCCAAAGCTCTCTTAGTTTCACTAACCCTAACCCTAATCCCTTAAAATGCCGCCCAAATCAACGTCAATGCGGGAGCATGGGAGAGTACTGCGGTGTAGAGAGGAGACAGGGAGGAGTTGGGAGTATATGAAGGTGTTGACTGGGGATAGCCAGTTCGCTGCAGAGATGCGATGGGATCTCACCGGCTACTTCAGGTCAGACAAACGCTCGGATACAGCTGTCATAAACTCCACGTGTCGGACGTTTCCAACGGTGATTCATTCCGGTCCTTTTCTACCCAGTTTCCCTGTGGATTGTGGGCCCCACGGATTCGAACGCACGAGTTAACTAATTCTATTTATTATGCCTCGTGTGTTTTTCGGTAGGGTGAATTTGATTTAAAATTTAAAATTTTTATTAGATGTGAATTAATTTAATTGACTAAGAATTTAAGTATTATTTTAAAGATCCTATGATAAAATCTCAATCATATTATATTTCTTTTTTAATATTTAATTTTTAAAAAATAATTAATAAATTTTAAAAAGAAAAAAATTAAAAATATTTGATTTTGACTATTAAATATTGATATAATATATCATTTATTTTTAATAATTTAAATCATGAGAGAGATAAATTCCTAAATGTATTCATTTATTTGGTGAGATCTAATAAATTTTGGATTAATTGATAAAAAAATTGAAATAAGATTCATTAATAATAGGATTTAAAATTAAAAAAAATATTTTTTGATGAGATTTAAGCTAAACCTTGTTTATACTTTGCATAAAATATTATAGCCAACTACCTTGAGATCATTTGTAGTATGCTAACTATTTTGGAAGTCATATGACCAATAGTTGCATACTTATAAGTTATGTGAGGTGGAGCAAACATCTTTGATGAAATCTATGAGATATGAGTTATCTGTTATATCCGTTATTTGAAATTCAATTAAATTTTTTGTTAATGATCATTAATTTTAAGTTAATTAATAATTATAAGTTTTAGCATGTTGAATGAGACAGAAAGTAATCAAGATTTGGGTTTAAGAAATGAAAATCTAATGTTTGGAAATTTGTTATGCATGCAACGTGGTGTTGGTGGCGCCCTGGCATTGAGCTTACGAATTTTTGGACAAAAAATTAGGTTTGGGTTTGTGCCTCAACGTCAGGTCTCAAGTGAGTATATTCTAGAAAAATCTAAAGATTTTTTGTGAGTGCAGCTAGGGGTGTCAATATTTGACACGACACGAAAATCCGACCCGGACCCGACCCGGAAAATTCGGGTTGAACCCGACCCCGCTGCCCGCTGCCGCCGGACGCTGCTGCCGCGCTGAAGCTGATCCCGACCTTGCCGTGTCCGCGGGTCGGGTTCGGGTCCGATAAATCGACCCGTTTGTAAAAACAGGTCGGGTTCGGGTTGACCCAAATAATGCCGGGTCATTTCCGGATTCGACCCGAACCCGACCCGTGACCCGAAATTGACACCCCTAAGTGCAGCGATGCGGGGAAAGCGAGCATCGTGGTGCTAAGTCAAAATTAATGGATTTCAAATAATAAAATATTTAAAACCATTTGGCCATTTATTCCACCTCAACCTTACAAGAGAATGAAGGAGAAGAAGAAGATGAGAGGAGAAGAAAAAAAAAGGGGAGATAGGGAATTCAGAGGCCAAAGCTCTTGAATTGTCCGTCAGAATGTCAGAACCAGAAATTTCTTTCAGCTAATGCCTAAATTTATTTATTTTTAATTTTTCTCAACTCTTTTTATGCAAGCTTGGGACCGACATAGACAATTTTATTTTATTTTTTCAATTTATTATTTAGACAAATAAAATATTAAATATAAAATAATAAAAAACTTGTAGTTTATAATATCTGCTATTCATATTATGAAAGAGTTGAATAACTACTTCATTATCAATATAATCTTTTATTTCTTTTTTAGTATTAGTGATCAATATATCATTTAGCCATTGATCTCCTATTCTATTAATATATCATTCAGAGGCCAAAGCTCTTGAATTGTCTGTTAGAAGCTCTTGGGTCCGGCATAAACAATTTTAATTTTTTTCAATTTGTTATTTAGACAAATAAAATATTAAGTGTAAAATAATAAAAAACTTGCAGTTTATAATATTTGCTATTCATATTCTGAAAGAGTTAGAATGACTACTTCATTATCAATATAATATATTATCTTTTTTTTAGTATAAGCAATTAATATATCATTTAGTCATTGATCTCCTATTCTATTTTACAGCCAAATTTTCATAATATTCATAATGAAAAATGCTCTTTCGACTTCTGTCATTGCAATGAGTAATACTAATGTCAATTTTAATAGTCTCAAAACAAGAGGATATAGAACATCTTTCTTTCTTTGGATCATTTTCTCAGCTAGACATCTTATATCTTTTAATAAAGAAAATTGTTCATTAGATTGCATGTCCATAATATAAGCGTCCAACAAATTTTCAAGAATCGTCAGCTTAGGAGGAGTAAAATTAGTTGGATAAAACTATGTCATTCTAAACAACTTTTCTTTATTGAATGCATATAATAAAATATTAGGATTCAAACATACAATAGATAAAAGTAACTTAGTATTTGCTTTTATAAAATAATTATTCAGCTCTTGAAGTTACATATCAATGACTGTGTAGAAAATGTCAACCAAAAAATGTTATAAATTTATTATGTCTTGAGCTTTGCAACAAGGATGTCCATGAGTAACCTGTTTATCATCCATGTGTGGAATTTTATTTTCTACTGCTCATAAAATGAAGTTCTATTGATGATGAAATTTGCCCACTTATTATCTCTTATAACTTATAGTCTTGTTTTAGATATCTAAACAAAAAATATAGCCTTTGTAATGTCTTATTCTCTTTTATACAAAGCTTATGATAGTTTAACAATGATACTAAGTATATCTTTCATCAAATGTAGGCAAAAAGAAAATTCAAAAGTTTGTAATGGTTTCAATAATGTGTATATATGTCTCATCTCTTTGTTCAAAGCTTACACCATCTTTCAAAATAAATTTTAAAATATAAATTGAGGATCAGAGAACATTGTTATCAACATTAAAATTGATTCATAATGTAAACCCTATCGTGTATTACTTGCACGCCTTAGGGTTATTTATTGATTCAACCCTTGCCCTGTTATAAGTTATCCACTCTGTAATTCATTTAATTTCTTCTCTCGTTGTATATCTCAAAGTTAGTCATGACGCTAATATAAAACACCAATGATATTCATCACATTTAAAATTATGGTAAATAATAAAATAATTTGAACAAGATTTTTTGGAACATATACCAATGTTAATTGAAATTAATGTTACAAATAATGAATGTAATGTGTTGATTTATTTTCATTCAGAAATGGAGCCCTCAGGGCATTAAACTCTCCTCTCATATTACTAGCACTATTATAATTTTGACCATGCATTCTTGAAACGTTTAATCCATAAGTTGAAATGAGTTGTTCGATAAAAATTTTGAGACATTTGAGTGTTGAATCTGGAAATGAGCAATGCCCAAAAAATGTTCATTTATTTGACCCTTTTATTAACAAATCGTAATACATGTTTCATTTATTATTTTGCATATATTTTACGTGATTCATCAACTAAAATTAAGGAAAAAACTATTACTAATTTTCTTAGTTATGAAGTTGGTAATTGTGATTGACATAGCCCTTGTGATATCTTTCTGAATATTATGCGCAATTTATCTTAACTTTTTGGAGGCATTCTTCTACACCACATCTTTTATATCTTTGTTATGTTCAATAAAAAAAAAACTAGTTCAAGAAGTTGTCTTGATTTTTTTATTTATTATGTTCACAAAAAGTCAATATTTATCTTAAAAGAAATCTTATGCGATCAACGAAACTATTCAGTCGCAAACGATATGCAATTGTAGCTCAATTTGATTGCTTTTGGAAGAAAAAAACTAATATGTTAATTTATTTTATTAAATCCTCACAACTTCGTCATACATTATTATGAACAATATTTTGGCTTCCCATATAAAGGCCAAATCTATTTGATTTTTTTTTTCAATTTGAAAATTTATTTTTATTAAATGACTCATCATCTTTGCTGCCTCTACTGGATGTGAAGACTTGAAAACTAGTTTCAAAGAAAAGATGAAAAAAGACTTTGATATGACTGACTGCGTTCATATGACCTTCTTTTTTAGGATCCAAATATTAAGTATAGAGGAAGGATTCTTTATTACTCAAGAATCATATGCTAAATAAATCATGAAGAAATTTGGGATGAATGGATGCAATCCAGTATCTACTCTGATAAAAGCTGGAGTAAGATTATCAAGACATGATGATGAAAATCTAATTGATCCAACCTACTACAAGTGTCTCATTGGAAATCTTATATATTTAACATGCACTCGTCCAGATATACCATATGTAGTTGGAGTGGTAAGCACGTGTATGGAAACTCTAACAGAAAATCATTTGAATGTTGCTAAAAGAATCTTAAGGTATGTTAAAGGAACTATTTATTTTGGGCTAAATTATAAGAATTGTGATGATTTTTTCTTAAGAGAATTCTATGATACTAACTAGAGTAATGATGTTAATGAAAGAGAAAACACAACTGGGTTCATCTACTTTCTTGGTGATACACCATTTATATGTTTTAGTAATAAGCAAATAATAGTGACACTAAGTACTTCCAAGCCGAGTACATTGCCGCTACTACATGTGTTTGCTATGGTGTATGGGTCGAGACTTATGAGTCCTCTTATGATAGATTATGATGAACTAACAAGAATTTATATGGACAATAGATCAACAATAGAATTGACAAAGAATCTAGTGCATCATGAGAGGACAAAACACATTGACACCAAATTTCATTTCATTAGAGAGAAAGTAGTATCCAAAGAAATTGTACTTGAACATGTAAGAGCAAATAATCAAATTGTTGATATATTTACAAAACATTTGAAGCATGATTTATTCTTGAAGATGAGAGAAAGACTTGGTATGTTGAAGAAAGAAGAGCTATGATTAAGGGAGAGTTTTGTTGGAAGCTAATCCTAGTTACCTTGGCGAACATGACTCAAATCATATACATGAGGAGGGTCTTATATTATCTTATATTATATATTATATATATTTTTTATATTATATTTTTATTTTAAATTTAAGAAGTATGTTAACTTTTGTAGTCAAAGTATTGATATGGCATCATTTGTGGTATTTGAGGCGACAAGGCTATAGAGGAATTTCAGCCATGAAAGGTTCTAGAAGAAGGAAGCTTCAAGAAAGCCGTAGGAGTGTTCTATCATATTCCAAGAATAGTTAATGTGAGTGTTCTTTCATATTCAAAGAATAGTTAATTAGAGTGTTCTTTCATATTCAAAGAGTAGTGTAATAGATTTTTCTAGAAACCTTGGAGTAGTGGTTGGGCATGACTATAAAAGGAGGGGAAAAGAGGATGATAGAGTTTGGTGAAAGAAAAAGTGAAAAAGAAAGAAAAAAGGAAAAGAGAGAGTGAGAAGGTGAAGATTTATTAGCCAAGTTATCCATTTTGTCAAAGAAATTATTCATCTTGTATTGTTGTATTCATCTTTGAAAAATATATGTTAAAAGTCTTTATCAAAATTTTTTGGCAACCATAAATGTTATGTTTTATCTGCTACATTTATCATTTGATTAATTTCTCTTCTCCCTCCAACATAAACACATTGACAAATATATTAGTTGTATGATCAGATGATCAAATGGCTACGATCCAATATATCAAAATTATGAGTATGGGGTTGCATACATGAATGATTTGACATGATCTAGATCATCCATATGAATACACATGGGATGAATGGTTCAGATTGTGACAATCGATACAAGGGTTGCATACATGAAGGATTTTTTATTTGATTTAAAATGAATTATAAAGTTAAGTTTAATACATGAAATCATTTACACAACCTAATACAAATCTAAACTACTATTATATGAAGTTTTGAAGCTTCATATAGAAAGTTAAAGCAATAATTTAAAACCCTAAGTTTAAAACTAGGGTTTAAGATTTACTTTGGAATACGGCTGTTTATGCAGGTTTTTTATTATAGTGCACTCCTAAGCTCTTGGGGAACAAGTTTGCTGAAGGAAGCTCGGCTAAAGGAGCAATAGAGAAAGGGTTGACAAAATTGAGACAAAGGGGTGCCCAGAACTTTGTGGTTTTCATCACCAATAATGTCCAAACAATTGGAATTTATGTGGAATCAAAGGAGCAGGCCCTAAGGAAGCAAAAAGAAATAGGAGCAAGAGCTTTTGGTGATTAGAGAGAATGAAATTTAAATGACTCATATTTCCAAGTTTCCCTATTTCTGCTGTAGGGGGCTAATCCCAAGTGCTAGGATCGATCAGCAAGAATTTCTTGGCTCTTTACCTATGATTGGGGTGGTTATGGAGTAGGGGATAAAGAAAAAGACTGGTTGGAAAAGTAGAAAAAGACCTTTTGTTGTTTTAGCATGTGGGGACCATTGGGTCTAGCTCAAGCCAAAACAAGCCTTTGGGTTATGTCAAATTCATGCAGGAAGCTTTTGAAAATGATTCCAAATTGGTTACAACAGTTTATATAGAGTAATTTACTATATATGAAGGCTTTGACCAATTGCAAGAAACTTGACCATTTAACATGTTTGATTGGTCAAACATAGTATATGCAGCTAGGGTAGACCTTAAGGTAATTAGCATAATTTGACCTCTCCATGTGAGGTGATCAGATCAACCTTTAACATGGGGAACATGCTAGATGGATGCTTTTGAAAGTCAATTCGATTGTGTTTGGATGATTAGGGCAGGCAAATTGGTTGTATGCAGGTATTTGACTCAGGCTAGGTTGATTTGACAAATTCTAGTAGAGTTGACAAGGTCAATCTTTAACCTAGGTAATAAGATAGATGGGTGTACCCTTTAGGAGATTTGGTAAATTTAATTGGATAAATTTAATGGGTTGAAACAGGCTATTTATAATTAGTACAAGGGTTTAACCTATATTAAGCTAATTTGACCTAGCTCAAATAGGTTGAGTGGGTCAACCTTTACCTTGGGAGGTTATCTTGGGAAGCTACAATTGCTGGGTTTGATGTATTAAACTCTTAAGGTTAGGATTTAGGTAAGGTTTAAAGTCAACATGCCAATGTCATGTGTAATGTAGTCTACTAGGTATGCAGGATGTGAGTCATTCAACTTTGGTTTTGGATTAACTCATTCATGCTTTAAGGTTTAAAAGGGTTTAGGGGAGTTTAGATAGACTTAAATAATCTTAGGGGTTCAATAACAAAGTTTAGGTCAATTAGAGTAGTCATCAAACTCAAGGTAGGATATCTTAGGCATAAAAGAATATGGGGTGTCGTCTTATGGTCAAACAGGGTCCATTGGGATTGAATCGAAGTTCTTGGGCTATGTAGATTGGCTTAGGTATGATCTTATCTTGATCTAGATTGATAATAAAGATTTGAATTAATGATGAAGCATGCATTAGGGGGAAATTGGCAAGCCAAGGTAGGAAACCTAAGGTTTGGATTCTTACCGCTTCATAAAAGGATAATGTAACGCTATAACAATCTAGTGTTAGCTTGAAGTGAATTTCAAGGATTATGATTTCAATCTGAGCTAAAAATGAGATCAATAGCTACAAGAGGATTCACTAAATCCTTTATTTTTATAATATTAGATCATGAGGAGAGTCAAATTTTATATTATTTTGCATGACATCTTAAGAGGTTGTTTGGCTACTAGATGATTCACTAAATCCTATATTTTTCATATTTGCTAGATCATGAGGAGGTTAAAATTAAAAATTGTTTGGCAAAATAATTATTAAATCTTGATATATTATTCTGTTATTGGTTTCATGATTTAAAATTTATGAGAGCAAATTTTTTTAAATTCATTAAAATCATATAAATAATGTGATTTAATAAATTTTGAATTTAATCAGTAACTAGGCTCACATAAATCTCTTAGAATAATGAAATTAAAAAATTTCATAATATTATTTAGTAATATTTAAGCTTAAAACCTGCCAAAAACAAGCTACTTCGAGGAGGAAGTCTTTTTTATACTCAGGAATTCGTTTATATCATTACGACAATCAATGACAACACTTTGATACATACGGTGATCCTTGAAAAGTTACCTATAGCATTTCATTAAAAAGCAAATGATTACAAGATAGAAAACTAAACATGCAATCCTAAATGCCTATCCTCCCTTAACAAATTCAATAGAGAGGAAGGCACAAAAGCAACATCATTCTTATTCCAAAGGAAATTACAATTGAGTGCCAATTTAGTACAAAAATTAGCCATCTTGGAACAAATTGGAAAATAACTTGTTGAAGATCTGTCAGGAAAAACATATCTGCCATGTTAGCAAATCTTTCTTGATTGGAGTTATTTGTTTGAAGTTGTTGAAAGCATTTTATAACTTGTAAAGTATTTTAAATGCAATAATTTAAAAAAATATTATTGATTGATTTGAAATAAAAAAAATACATTAAATAAAATTTTAGTATATTTAAAATATATCCTCTAATGCAGTGGCGGAACCATTTGATATTTAGGGGGGGGCAATTGACCCCCCTAAAAAAAAAACTTTTTTATAGGAGTAAATAAATTTTATATATATATATATATATGAGAGTAAAAAATTTTTTTGCCCCCCTTAAAAAATTATTTTTGCCCCCCTAAAAAACTCTTTTACCCTAACTTACCCTGAAATATCTATATATTTTTTTACATTTAGTTCTAATATTCTCTTTCATTTAGTTCTAATTAGACTTTTTTTCTTTATTTTTCTTGCTTAATTTTTTTTAAAACTTTTCTTAATATATAGATATATATTATTATTATTTTAATATTTAATTATTTTTATGAAGTATTTGCCCCCTCTCAAAATTGAAGTCGGTTCCGCCCCTGCTCTAATGCAATTTTGATATATTAAAAAAAGGGATTTATATATATATATATATACCACTTATATAAGTTTATTTACATATATATAGTACCTAAAGGTTTAATATTTCATATATAACTTTAATATCAAATATACTACTCATATATTTCATTCAAACAATCAATACCACCATATAAATTTTAATATTTTATTCCTTGCACTTATATTTGATCTATATGTAAATGATAAACATAAAATATAAAATTTTAAATATTAGATATTTAAATAACATGATATAATGTGATATATATGTATGCAAATTTCCCATTAAAAATTTATCATATTTTAATAATTTTTATCACTACTTATGAATTTTACCCTACTTCATTTTACATCAAACCAAAATAATAATAATAATAATAATAATAATAATAATCTAAATTTAGTTCACACTTAATTAATTCCAAATATTTTAAATATATTATATCTTATTTACACTATATTTCATTGTACACGGGCATTTTTTTAACCAATCAAAGAGCCTTTAAGTAAGACCATCCTGTATAAAATTTTCTCAGAATATTTTAAAATTTTTCAATTTCAACATCTTGTGAAGTCCCAAATTTTGCACAAAACTTCATCTGTAACTTAAATAATTTTTATGAACAAACTTCTTCTATAATTTAGACTTCGTTTGTGATAGCTTTCTTATATATTTCTAAAGCAATTTTTAGTACAAAATTTTTTTTATAATAAAAAGTTGTTCTAAAAAGTAATAAAAAAATTGTTCCAAACAAAACCTCGGATGACTTTCTTACTGATTCTTAAAACAGCTTTCAAAAACTGCTTTAATAAGCAATAAAAAAGCAGTCCCAAACAAAGCCTTAATCAAATACTTATCTCCATAAATCATATTTTCACGTTCTAAACCCAGAAATAGCAGCACAAATTCATGTATTACATATATAAGTTCAATTCAACCAATTCCTAATAACATAAAATATCCATTCCAGAACCTAAACGGTTCATTGAAGGCTTCCTTAACTTAAGAGAGCACTGCCTTCCTTGATAAGCACAAAGACGCTGCTACCATCACCTCTGGAGATTCTGAGTTCATCGTCAAGGTATGTGGTGAGCAGCCATGACTGAGCATTGCTGTTAGAAATAGGGAATTTGAGGGGAGGTTGGCTGGAGATGGTCTTGGCTACTGAGGACGCTGTGTCCTGCAAGGAAGAAATCACGCCATTGAATGGGGACAGATCGATACTCTGCCCAAAGAATTCGAACTTATCTGGGATGACAATGGAGTCTGTGAGCTGGGGAGTGCCGATGATGCCTTCCTCAAACTTTATCTAAGAAAATACAGTTGAGAAATGACGTTAGTGTTACAAGATTTACTCTTTTCGGGGAAATTTAGATTTCATTTGGGACAGTTTTCTTGCTGTTTTATAAATTTAGATTATTAAGACTTATAAGCAGTAATAGCTCTAAGCATAAATGGTATAATCTACAGCTGAGAAATTCAGCACCACATTATATGAGTCTTCACCGCCAAAGTTTGAAATTTCACAATCGGCTATTACGGTGTTTCAGCAAGGCATCTCAAGGTGTTTTGAATTAAATCATTAAATTAATAAAGGGTATAAAATAATAAGTATGCTAACATCAAACTTCCATCATTAAAAATTTAGAAAAAAGTCTTAAATTAAATAGCAAAAGCTTAAGATTTTGGGCTTGAACACTTCAATGTTTCATTCCCAATCCAGTTTCCACAGTAAGAGTCCAACTAATCACATTCCTTCTTGGCTTCTTCACTCTCCTCTTTTTTCCAAATTTCTCCCTGCATGAAAGCTGGCGATGGCAGTTGGGTGAAAGCAAAGAGGTTGATTGAGATCGTAGAGAAGCTCCTCAACAATCATGAACTAGCAGGTACAAATTGATTAGTCAAGCGCAAGTTCAAATCCGACACACCTCTCATTGGCATTGACAAAATCCTCATCGTCCTAAGCATCCTCATCGCCACACAATGTTGCAACCCTAAGCAACTCAACCAGTATGCCATCCCCCCCATCTTCCTCCATAGTTGATGCAGGTGATTATCGCCTCATTAAGCCCTTGCTTGACTTGGGGGCGGGTGTGCGAGGCTTCTTTCCTGAGCCCGAATCTTTGGATCTTTTTATCTTTTATTGTTGTATTTTGATTTTCTCTTTGTTTACTAGTCTGATTTTCGGTGCATTAGGTTCATTCTTTCCCTTTTATTGTTGCTTTGGGAGCAATAGCGAGCTCTTTATCGTTTATGTACTTGTATCCTTTTCTTGTTTAACATGTATGTCCTTTTGGGTTTTTAATTAAAAAAAAAAAAGACTACTTATTTATTTATTTATTTATTTTTTATGACTATGCTAACACAAAAAATACTTAGGCCTCATCACTAATGCCTTGAGGCGTAAGCCTCAATTGTTCAATATGATTCAATGTGAGGCGTGCATCTCCATTTTTTTTTTCTAGGGCCAAAATCTTAACGAACAACTCAAGATGGGCCTAAAGGTCAAACAATTTTAAGCAATGCTAACAATCAACTCAAGAAATACATGCAAAGTACAACCAAAGCTTATTAGTAGTTTTGCTTAAAGTTACTTCTTTTAAAATAATTTTCTGTAATTTAATTTTTACTCATCTTACTGAAAACCTAGGAGATGATATGGATCTATCCTTCTATGTTTTGAGCGGGGATTCAATGGTAAAGACCCAAGGTTTCTTGGGCGAGAATGGTTTTGGCAAAAATGATCCATCTTTCAGGGTTTAGGATATAAGGGGGATATCAGAGCTAGGTTTTGGTTCACAGAATAAAATTCTGAAAGAAAAATTGCATAGAAAGAGTGATGGCCAATAAAACCTAGAAAGAAAGAGAGGGTTGAGTACCCACTCAGAGAGAGAGAGAGAGATTAACTAAGTTTAGAATTAAACTTGAATACAAAATTCTTGCATGAGATTTCATTTTTAGTTATAAAATGAAATATCGAAACATTTTACTACATTTTAATTTAATCTTAGAAAGAAATTGGGATCCAATTAAAATTTACAAGTATTTATTACGCAGAGGTCAAATTGTAGTTAATTTTCTATGAGACGTTCCGTTATTTGATTAAAAAAATGTGTATTTAGTTGAGATATGATATTACATATGATTTTATTTGCATATAATTCATCTATTAATAGGTATACATGCATGATTCTATTTAAAATTGTTATAGATCTTATAGAACTCCTACTGAATCTAGGCCTGTGAAATTGCAGTCATTTTGCACAGCACATGCATGATCTACATGAGGATATTCAAAGAAAACTATTTATTGATTTTGGCAATCATGAGTATGTTTTTTATGTGAATAGATGGTGTGTATAATTCCAATCAAAGTGATAAGATAATGATGCATCAAAATCGAGAAAAATTTTCCTTTAAACGTATTTAAGGAATTAACTTCAAGAACGTTGGGGTCATATAAAAGGTTACAGCATATTGGATGAATGATTACAAATTGAAATCTTCTCTCTCTCTCTCTCTCAGAGAGGAGCTGAAGCTTAAAAATTCTTATTATGCTTGACGATTTATTGTGCAACTGTATAGGCATTTCCTTCTATATTATTTCTTTATAGCCTATTTATTTGCATGCTACAATCACAGGAAAGTTAGTGCCGAAGAAAAAAATCACTAAATACTAGCATCGGAGTCACAAAAAGAAATCGCTAATTGCTACAATCTCGAAGCCACCGAAGGAACTTTCTAATTATTGCAGTCTCAAGAATGGCCGCCATATAGGATTTTTCGTGCGAGGGTTTCCATCTCCTTTGGATTTATTCTTCATTATTTACAAGATGGAAAAATAACAAAAATAAAAGTTCTACTTAATGCTAAGAGAGTTGAAACTCGTAATTTTTGACTAGATGTAATAGAATTTTGTTTCTTATTTTGAGTATTTCGTGGGCTACATAAAAGGCCCTTGATGTATAAAACTCATTGAACATTAAGTGGTGAAATAAGATTCCAGTTTTCCTCAATTCTTGTGTTTTTGCTGTATAATATGGATTTTCTCACTTCATGGAAGATTTATATACATATCATTTATTCTCCTTGTTTAGTAATTGATGTGTATCGTGATTGATGTTTTTTCAATTATGATTCATGTCAAATATCTGTTTTATAGCATTAATTTTGATTATCGCTCAAATTTTGTGTTGTTCTCAATTTTTCATGTTAGGTTTCAATTTTAAAACTAATTATTGTAGGAATGAAAGAAGCATGTTCAGTATTTTTGCATTAAAGGTGACTCATTTTTGCTGAAGTTGAGAGTTTGAATCCTAGATATTAGGAGTTTTTGTGTTTTCATTGTGCATCTCTGCCTATGTTGCATAACCCTAGATCCAATAGCATATATCATGAGATCTATAAAGGATCATCATCAGATGTACCCTCCAACATTACTTAAAAATACACAATATGAGGCTTGTAGACGCACCTAGAGGCATAAACACCGTACACATCTAGAATTAGGCTTTTTTTAATAGAAAGACTATTTACCCTCTGATGAGGACATCCGGCCTTGGAAAGTCTATCAAAGGCGTGGCAGTCGATCTACGGCCACGATCGCACCGATCTACTTTTAATGTTCAATTTGTATTATGGATGTATTAGTTTTATTTATGCATTCTATTATGTCTTTTCCTCTTTTGCCCTTACTTAAGGGTTTAGACATGTGTAAGCCCTAGGGGCATATTAATACTTTTTATTTGTCTCTTTGTATTGGTTATTTAAAGCTTTCCCCTCCTTCTTTGAGGGCTAATGAAGAATTATTATGAAAATTTCTGCGCTTTTGAGTTCTTGTGAGAATTGAGAGTTCTTGGAGAAAATCCCTATGAAAGGGAATCGCAACACCCACCAACTTTGGACGCCTGGGTTCATGGTTTCTTCTTCCTCCCCTTTTCCTATTTCCCCTCCCTTCCCTAGAAGCCGCCGGCAACCTCCCCTCCACCCTAGATCGTTGGCTCCCTACCCCCATACCATCCCACAGGTCACCCCAACGGCCAGCCTCCCCTCATCCATTCACCTCCCTCTGGCCTAGCCCATCCACCACCCCCACCCGCCAACCTCTTTCCCCCTAACCTTCCAAACCGTCATCCCCTCCCTTTTCTTGTTTTGAATTTCAAAATTCAAATTCACCCATAATTACTTTCCTAATTTAATTAGCTATTAATGTGCAAAGGTGTATTTTGAATTCAAATAAATATTTGAATTTCAAATACCTTCTCTATTAATAAACTCCAATTAGGAAACCCCCTCAATTAAATGAAATCTGAAATTAAAATTCAAATTTGATTTAAATCCATAATTGAATCCTTGGGGCCCACATATATTGAACATAGACATCTAATCCTCCTCCCCATATGGTCGGCCCCTCTCCCACTCTCTTTGCTTAATTACTTTCCTTCCAAATTAAACCCAATCTCCTCCTCCAAATCAGCCACCCCTTTATTCTCCTTAATTACTTGGGGTTTGAAATTTGAATTCCCTCCTAATTCCTAATTCACTAAATCTGATATATATTTCAGATTTTCCCTCCGTGGCTTCCTTACTACTGAGCCCAAATCTGGCCCAAAGCCTTGCTCCCCCTCCCTACTCTAGCCGGTCATTCCATCCCCCGCCTCCCTCCGCTTGTTAGCCCTTCCAATTCTTCCCCGTGAATGCTGAAAACAAAGTTCCTTCTGGAGTTATCGTGCTGTCCAGAAGCTCGAGATGTCTTCATCATAGAATCCAGCCCAATACCTTTGCAAAAATGTTGTTCCATGAAGGCCAGATTGTTGTCCACGGATTTCTGCGGGCATATCTACACCTTATCTTTCAACCAGAATGTTTTAGTTGCTGTCCAGAATTCCATAGTTATTCCAGGTTGCTGTCCAGACTATTGAGGCTAAGGGGATTGTTGATTTGAAGCCCCAAATCTGCATAATACTTGATATTGGTGAACTCTTTCCCTAGGCTCTCATTTTCTTTGTTACCCTACTTCATGTCTTAATGAATTCATATGGAGCTTGTTAATTGATCTCCGCTAAAACCTAGTAAAATCTTAGAGAGTTGAATGAGTGGAATTTCTCATAGTGACTTGTCTCATTGTTAATCTAGGGATATCTTGTTGATAACCCCTATGTACGCTATGTTTTGAACTATTGATTGTTTGAGATCCTAACTTGATGCGTGTAGCTTGGCTTAAATTGATATCACCCCACTTTTGTTTTACTTCTTTGTTTTAATCACTTAAAGTTAATTCCTAATATTGTTTTCAACAACGAAGCGTGCAAATTCTTTAATATTCATCATCACATCACTTAGTCATGCATCACCCTAACCCTAAGACACATATACACAACATGAGAATGACCTTCCATTCAATTTGGCATCCTCCCACTCTTACTACAATATGATCCATACCACATGTGCTTATGGTCAAAAGCGTGTAACCCGTCCATGCATGACTTAAGAACTTGAGTTTTAAAGAAGTAATTAAGCAAATATAAAGAAAGCCATTGAAAAAATTAAAAGGACTTGGAGTCAAACTAAAGTGAAAATCTATGATGCACCGACATTTCTCATAGCGGCATGCGGTGTCTGACACGTATTCAACACATCACGCTTCCGACACATATCCGACACATGTCAGACATGCCTATGTTTGTGGTTATCATTGACAAGAAGTGAAAATTTGGGATATAAGTGACAAGAAGTAAAAATTCAGTTGTGATGTTGTAAATGATGTTCAGATCTTTCTTCACTTTAATGAGTCGATATATTCATACAAATTATCACTATTTAGATATAATTTCCTTTAAATAAATATCATATGAGTTTCTTCTTAAATTCTGAGTTGAGACTTACCAAGATTTAACACCATCAGTACTTAATAATCCAGATTTAGAGAATTTACTAAATTCTACTTAAGTTGAATAATTCTACTTAAGTTGAATCCTAGCTGCATCCAAACTCTATCTTATAATTTTGGATTAAACACTTGGTTCCAAACAGTGTCCATTGAAATTCAACTATCAAGCAACGAAGTAACTTTTAATCGTGAGACAGGTATTACAGAAATAAAGAGTTTCATTACAGTCAAATAAACAGTTGTGAATCAATTACCTGCACACGTTTAGGGCTTCGTACTTCGAACTTGGCATTAGTGCTGACCGAAGTGGAAGAGAACGGCCCTACAAACCGAACCGAGTTCTGGACGGTGAACGCCTCCGAATCGATTGTCTGAGAAATCTCATCCACCTTCACCAGCTGCGGCAGGCTCCCCGCCCCCAGCAGCGGGAAGAGCCCCACAAAGGACGTGTACCTGCCGTAATCCACCAATTCCAACATCAATCAAAACCAAAACCTAAACCTACTTGTGAAACAAACAAAAGAGAGAGGAAGTTGTTTGATCTTACGCCAGGATCCACTTGCCGTTGAGCAAGCTTAGGGCTTCGGTGGGAGCAGGAGTAGGATTCTTGGCCTCGAGCTGGGTGATGAGCTCATTAACCTCCGCCCTTGTCTCGCTCGTCGCTTTTAACCCCCGATCCGTTCCGAATAACTGATCGAGGAGCTTCCGCTTGAGCTCAGCGGTCACAGAAGTCACATCTGTCGTTTCCTCCTCCACCGCTGCCACACTTCCGGCGGCTCCCTTCAGAATCTTCTTCTCGGCCCCCCACTCGTCGTCGTCTGCGACAGCCTGCAGCCGAAAGGACGGTGCAGTCGGCGGACGAAAGATTGTGAGTATCCGACGCTTGCTCACAGGAGAAAGGCCTCTAGAAGAGAGTAAAGCCAGTGGCGGGGGGTTTCGACCTGCCGGCACCGGCGCCGCCGATAAAGCTGCCGGAAAAGCGTTGAGAGCGAAAGCGTTACGCAATGCCAAAGACGACATTTTATCGTACGCCTTTTATGAACCAACAGAAAAAAGATTCAATTCCCCGCCCTGTAAACTTCTGCGGCTGGAGAACCATTTTATAGAAATTTTAAGCATCTCAAAAAATAAAAAAAAAAATAAAAAAAAAATAAAAAAAAAATAAAAATATTGAAGAAAATTCAAAATTGTCTTGCCTCGAGATTTTTTTTTTTTAATTTATGTGGATTGGATTTTTTGGATATCAATCTTAATTAGGTCCAACTGTCAACCAATTGGTATCGGTCCACTCCAGTTATTGCCCAGTTAGGTGTCAATCTTAATTAGACTCAACTTTCGATCAATTAGTATCAATCATCATCTTTCAGGTTAACAACAAGCATCCTATCTAGCCTCCCTTACATCCAAATGCTACAGTTTTTATCAATGTCATGTATGAAATGCAGTCATTCATAAAATGCAGGAAAAACTATCAAATTTACCTCATATGTATTTACTTCAAAAAAACTATATCTTCCATTTAACCGGTGAAAATGCATATATTCATATTAAAATGCTCATATTGATAAGATTTATCACATACCAAAAGTTATGCGGTGTAAATTTTACTAATATAAAATTATCCTCAATTTTCAGTAACAAAAATACCAATTTGATCAAAAAATATCAAAAACATAAATTTATTAAAATCAGAGGCACGTCATTATTCCTTACAAAGAGACGAGCAAATCTCCCGATGAGAACGACTACCAAAACTCGTTCAATGACCCCCAAACCTAAGTTCTTTTTCCGTCTCCTCAATTTCTCTCTTAATTCCCTCATTCCATTTCTATTAGTTGATTTGATAAGAAGAAATGGTTAATGGCTTATTTAATGGTTTATATTAGTGACATAAAATATTTTGAAATACAATAAATAATATTTATATAATTAATTAATTAATTTAATCAATCATTAATATAAAATCATATAAATTCTTTTGGAGCTTTAAAAATTATAGAAAAATATTTATAAAATAGCTTATTTTATTTAGAAAATATTGGTGAAATTGATTTGCAAATCAGACACCCAACGGTCCCAAAATCCTCACTTGTACCGATAAGTATCTTTTTCTTAAGGATTTATACCAGTGCTAAAAAATAATAAAAAATTATTATTATAAAAAATATTATAATAACTATCTTCTGGCAAAAATAATTTTCAAAATAGACTTATAATGACCCCTAAAAAAATTATTTGATTGTGTTAAATTATGGGCTATTATAAAGAGAGAGAGAGAGAGAGAGAGAGAGAGAGAGAGAGAGAGAGAGCATTTGCATGGAGAGAGAGCATATCGTGGATGACGAGAGCAGCGAAACCCCAACTTCTATCAGTATTGATAAGTCACCAAAAGTCGACTTACGAGGCATGCCACTATCAAAATCTATAAATAGTCCTCCTCTTCCCACATGAAATAGGGATTGAACCTTTGAGTGTTGAGACCTTTGGAAGCTTAGACCCTGAGCTAGAAAGTCAAGAGAACTCTGAGGTAGAGCTATCAAAATTTGGTCACGAGTCATGGTCGGGTCCAACCCAGAATTGACTCGACACTAGTTGATCTGACCTGAACTTGACCCATTTTTAAAAATAGGTCACTTTCTTGGACCTGAACCCGACCACCTTCGGACACAGATCAAATTGTCACCACCCGCCAACCCGGGTCCAAAGAAATAAATAGTAGCTATCAGGTTTATACATTTATGTTGCTCATTTATACATCAGATTAAAAATTAAAATAACTATGAATTAAATAAAAAGCAACTATGAGTTAAAAAATTAAAATAAATTACAAACATCAAGTTACAATTCAATTCCTTATTCACAAATATGTTGCTAAACTATTAATCAATTGCTAAATTACAAATTAGTTTACAAATTACAAAAGAGTTTACAACAAATATGACAAAAAAAAAAAACTATAAATTACACTTTACTAATTTGCTCAATTGACCCACTGAAAATGTTCCAAGAATGTGCCTTTAATCCACATGGCCTTGTCCTTTCAAAAATCTAATGGCAGCCAATATAGTTTAGAAAAGGGAAAGCTTTTATACATTGGCCCCACCTCCATAAAAAAAAAAAAAAAACTCACTACCTGTTTCTTCCTTGCTAAGCACTCTTAGGATAAATTATTATGCCTTCTAACTTCAATGAAATCAAGTCAAATGATTTGTACCTAAGGTATATATTATAGCCCGTATATTTAAGTTTAAACAATTAATTTAGATTTCGTTTGGGACGGCTTTCTTCTTGCTTCTTAAAACAGCTTTTAAGTACAATAATTAAAATTTTTGTACTATAAAGCTGTTTTAAGAAGCAGTAAGAAAGTCGTCCCAAACGAAGCCTTAATCTGATAATGATAGGAGAGAGAGAGAACATGCAGCCAAGTGCCAACAATGTCAGCAAAAAAAAAAGGGCATGGGTCGAGGCGGGAGCGGAGGCGGAGGTAGAGGCGGATAAATTTAATCTTATATATTAATAATTATATTAATATAATTCAAAATGATCTGTTTCTTAATTATTGGGCCAGTGGGGGCCTATGCCCCCAGGGCCCCCACTGTAGATCCGCCCATGTGGGTCGTACATCTTTGATATTTTTAGTCTCATTTTAGATTTAGGGTTAAGACTGACGCTATTAACATAGTGTTACAGTTCTCCTCATTGGGCAAGTTTTCACTCTTTTAGAGAATATAAGTCCAACATATCCACATCTATGGATGACATCCTCTCACATGTTCAACCACTGTGTATGATATGTTTGCTTGGTATTCCTCCACCTACACTATACTAGCCTTTGTATGACTTTGATGTGCCACGTTTACATATTGAATAACCATTTTGAGCCTTCCTCTTTCATTAAGTTAGGTAACCTTAGAAGAAAATTCGTGTACTAAACCCATAGAAAAATAAAAGAACATCCTTAATCGAGAGAATTCATGGACCCTTTGTCCAAGATGTAATTAACCATGAAGTCTGTCAAGTCTAAACTTTATACATTTTTATTATGTTAAAAGTCAATGAAAATGTAATATTTTAATTGATGTTATGCAAGAAATGCTCAAGCAAATGAGAAAAAATTAACAAGAGTTGAATGAGCACCTCAATGTCTACAATGCCAGAGCGGTAGATTAGGGAATCACAACATCGGAGTTTTGAAAAAAAAGACAAATAATTCAGTGCCGCATTGCTTAATAGCGTCGTAACATTAGAAATCCGTGCAACATCACTCGAGTCTTAGAACTTTGAAAACCGGAATGCCAAGCATTAAAACACCATAGCACCAGATTGCACATTCAAGCACCATAGCGCTCAACTTTTACGGCGCCGCGGTGGAGCGATAAATTAAAATGGAGCCACTCTGAATCAGCCAAGCAACACACCGATTCAGTAAAGGCATGCCAAGTTAGTGCATCATAGCATTAGAGCAAGCCCAATAGTGTTGAGGTGCTAGTTCATCTTATAACATTATGACGCCACCATGTCAAGCACTACGACGCTTAAGGTCGTTTCTATATTTACTATAAAAAGTTTTTCAATTCTTTTATTTGAGAGTTCTGTCAATTTCGGTGAGGCTCTACCAAAAATTTTGTGGAGTTATATTTTTATGTAGTGCCCACTTAGAGTCAAGTCTAAGGGAGATGAGAGAAAAATAAGATATTTTTCTTTGAAGATCTTTACCTATCTTATTATGAGTAATCATGTAGTTGGAGTAGAAAGAAGTGTGGAGAGTACATTTATATTACTTGGGTGACATTTTTCTTTATTACTTCTCCTATATCTTCTCTTTTATGTAATAAATGAAGATGTGCTTTGTAATAGCCAATAGTTTAATCCTGTCAAATAAAAATTTTCAGAAGTCATTATAAGTCTAAATTATAAATAATCTTCGCCATAATATAAGTATTATAGCACTTTAATTACACTAATTTTTTATAATTTTTGAAGACCTAAAAGAGTTTCTAAAAAATTTATATAAAAAATAAATAAAATTATATAATTATATTAATATTATTTTTTAATATAAGATATCTTTAAAGGCACTCAACGAATCCATTAACAGCCTTTTATTCCTTAAGTCAATTCAGTCTAAGATCATTCTGAAAAAGACAATTAGGGATTAAGTAAAGTAGTCTTGAAGAGAAACAAATTTTAGGAATTTGAAGGCCGATGGAGTGGTTTTTTTTCTACTACGACCCTTGTTTGAGAAATTTGCTCAATGTACTTATATCGTAAGTGGAACCATTTATCAATTTTTCTTTTTTATTTAATTTTGCTATTTATTGAAGGATTCTTTTTTCATTCAATGTAATTGTCTGTTCATCTTAAAAATCATAATAAGATTTATGTTCGTAAAAACTTTCCAACGTACAAAACTTTTTATATATTATAGAGATTGAGATTATTACTATTTTAATTATTTATTTGAAATTTTTTGCCGAATGATTTTGAAAAGGAACGATTTTTATCGATTCAAAATTTTATTTTGACATCTAAAAATAGTTCTTTAGTCCAATTAAAGCTTCATAATGTTGTTATATATGATATATGATAATTTGGTTAATTTATATATATATATATGAATTTATGCTCAATAGGATTTTCTGTTGTCTATCTTTAGGATATTTTAACACTTTCTCAATTAAGCTCAATTATATTTTATTTAATACAATGCATTAAAAAAATAATGTGTGTATGTGATTAAATAATAGATGGTCATTATTATTATTATAGTATTGTGATAATAATATATGTGTGGAAAAAAAATAAGTAAATATTGGTTGATCTGTTGGTTGAAAATTTATTAACCTGTATAAGATTGTGGGCTGATAGGATTTCCTTTAAATATAATGGTTTTGTTTATCCAATTCAACGATGCAACGATTGAGAGTTATATGAAGTTATTGTTGTACGTGCTAACAGGTAAAAGAGTGACGATTCTATTTATTAAGCCAACGATTTACTGATACTGATATGATACTGAAAAAATATTGATAAGTTAAAATTTATTACTTGTTTAGCGTGACTACTAAAATATATATTATTGAATGCATTTTCATGACATTTGACATATAAATTTTTTAAGAATATATTCTAAGTTAATGTGTGTGAAATATTACAAAAAAATAAAAAAAAATCATTACTGCTCAGTTTATAAATTTGTTACTAAAGCATTTGAGCTTATTTGAGAAATTGATTTATCTTAAAGGTGAAAACAGTTATGTTGTATTTGCCTCTACAACAAATTTCCCTGTTAAAAAACTAAGTCTAGTAAAACGTATATTGCCTCATAATATACATTGAAAATCTATTATTAGTTAAGTAAATTAACTCTTATTCTTAATCTTTTTCTTTTTCTTTCTAATGACTTATAGAGAATATGACATCCTTCAAACCAATCTCCATATTCATCGTCTGTTTCTCATTTTTCTTTCTCAACTGGTACCAAAAGTTTTATTTCGTAAAAACTTTAAATATTTGAGAGATTTTGTGAGTTTCTTTTTGTTTTAAAAACATAAAAATGAATTGGCTACCGCGATTTCAAAATTTTCACAACTAAGCTGGGTTGGGTCATCAGGTCATAAAGAAAAAAAATGTAGCAGTAAGAAAATCCATGTATCTTGATTTAATAAGTCTTGGGTTTAGGGCTACGTCCAAACTCTGCACATAATAATTTTCCATTTCCTATACACCAAAATGAAGCATCGTCACTTTCTATCTCGTCGCTTTTCTCCATCTATTCAAGTCGCAAGAGATTGCGGGATTAGGAAGACAAGGTAGAACACAAACGATTGGGGCCATCATACAGTTTTCTTAATTTAAGAAGATATTCAAATTGTTAGGAAAGTGAATAGGAGCATAATCAAACTCAAATTCAGTCAATTAAGCTGAAATTGAGTTCGAATCAGACTTGATACAACTTGGCTTAGGTCAATTTAGGTTCAATTCAGTCTGATCAAGCCAATTTGATAAAATCAGGCTTGATTTGATTATTTTTTTTAGTTTAATTGAGTTGATTAGATTGAATTTAGGTTCGAATCAAACTTGATTTTAATCAATTCAAACCGATTTGGGTTTAATTTGGTTCGATTGCATCAATTTATTGAAACTAAATTCAAATCGACACTAATTTGACTCAAACTTGGTTTGGCAGGGCTCAATTGAGTTGATTAAAGGAATAGGTGCACGTTCGAGGCAACATGCCTGAAAAATGAGGTCAACACTTGATCTTGTTTAAATATTTGTTTGAACCTTAATTTAAATGTGGTTCGAACTTGATTGGAACCACATGGTTATGAACCCTAAATTGATTTGAATAAGCTTTAACACAACCAACTATGTTTTATCTGGGGAGTCGGCTTCGTCGGACTTTCCCCTGCTCATAGTTTCCTCCCACCATGTATCGATGGCTTTGTTTATCTCTGATGAGCAAATGCTTTCTCGAGCAATGCCCTTCGAGTTTGTTTTAGTTGGGAAGTTTTCGGGCCGCCACCCGCCTCTTGATATGATTCACAAATTTTCTTTAATCTAAAGCTTGTTGGTGATTTCTCGGTTACTTTATTGAACCCTAAAATGGTGATGATTAAGCTTGTTAATGACTTAGATTACTATAGGGTTTTCTCTTACCACTCCTACTTCGTCAACAACTGCTTCATGAAGCTTTTTAAATGGATTCCACTTTTTGACATAAATATGGAGTCTCCCATAGTCCCCATTTGGGTTTCTTTCCCCTATTTGTGCCCTCATCTTTTCTTCCTTGTATACTTCATGGCTTGAGGTAACTGTTTGGTATGCTATTGAGAACGAATAATGCGACTATTAATGGCTATAGGCCTTATGTGGCACGCATATTAGTGAAATTAGATGTTACTAAATGATATACTTCTCAAGTATGGCTTGGTTTGGAGTTTATGGGTTACATTCAATAGGTTGAAATTGAAGAATTTTCTTCGTATTGCTTTCATTGCAAAACTTTGGGTAATTCGAAGGATTGTTGCCTGATCCTTTTTTCTAAATATGGGCACTGCTCCTTCTGTCAAGGAGGGGATCGGGATCAATATTCATTCTTCATATGCTCTTGAGGGTCTTAATATTACCCCTGCCATTGGTTATGGTGGGGTGGCTCAAGGTGATTTGGCAGAAAATCATGATTTGATATGTGCTCAAGAGAATAATGGTGATGTTTCTCCTTTGCTTAATAATTTAGTGCATGAGATCATGCATGCTTTATCTCAGGATCAATGTTGTGTTATTTTTCATAGTTCTGGTGGTTTTATTTTGTCTTTTGTTAATGCCCAGGGGACGACAGATGTGCCATTGTTTGGCTCTAATGATATGGGGGTTGTGCTTTGGCTTTGTCAAATATGAATATGGAGGGGGATTGTGAGGTGGCAAGAGATGCTGTAATTTGTTCTGCTTCATCTGATGTTGTGGTTTCGCCTATTCTTTTAAAGGGGCCGATTTCCCCCTCTCTTTGTTGGGGCTGATGTTTCGCTTATGACTAAAGGGCATGTAGAACATGGGTCCCTTGTCGAGGTGCCTATTGTGGTTATGTCCCCTAAAGATTTAATTGCTCAATATGTGTCAAATTTAGTTGTCATTTGTTATGGGCTTTCGGGTCGGGATGTTAAATCGCCTTCATCTTCTAGTGGGGTTGGTGATGTTATTGATGATGAGCAAGTTGAGTCTCTTCAGGATTTATACAAATTAAAGGTTTGTCAGGTTGTTGATAAAGCTTTCTCTTGTGTTAGTAAACGACGGAGGAGAAACTCTAGAAAGTAACTGCTATTTACTACTTTGGTGTGTGGCTTGTTTTTTTGCTTAGTAAGTGATTTTTGTTGATGTCTGTTTCATTTGTGAGCTAGGGATTGGGGCTATGTGAGTGGCTGTTTGGTTTGCATTTGGGCTCGAACTTGTTTTTGAGTTAGGATGGTCGGTTCTACTCGGCTTTAGTGTTATTTGTGGGGGAGGTATTTCCCTCCTATCATTGTATTTCTTATGTTCATGTTATGTGCAGGTTATTTCTGACTTTTCCAGACTTTGTTCCTAGTAGCTTGGATGCTCTTTGTGGACATTTGCTAGAGAGCTGTTGCTTTTGGTGCAGTTGGTGTTTGCTGATGTTCCCATGTTGTTATCTTTATTTTGCTTTGTCTCTTATGTATTAGGTTGGATCTAAAACTCCTGGGTTTTAATTCATATGTTGTTCTTTTAGTGAGCTTTTGATCTTTTAAGGATTTGTAATTTTTATCATTATTAACACGTAGGCTCCGCTATGAGTTTTATTTAAAAAAAAAAAAAAACACAACAAATTATAACTTTGGCATAGTAGAGCATAATAAAAAATATATAGCGTATTACATTATATCTTTGATATAACATAATGCAATACCAATAACTATAACATAATACACTATCATTTTGATATAATATAATGTAATCACAATAGCTGTGACACAAAAAAAATTATTAATTTAATATAGTTGAACATAATCACAACAGCTATAACACAATAAAATTAATTTCTTCTATATCTCAATTGAGTGTTATAAAAACTTGAACCTGAAGAAGCAAATATATTTCCTTTCAACTCTTATCGAGTATAGTACTTAAGGTACTCATCTAAACCTCTACAAAATGCCCATGTTTTTAATGTTCAAACTTTTCCTTCGACCCCATGTTATGAAAGTTGTAGAATCTTGAATTTGTACACTTTTTTCATTAACACTAGAGTTTTCTCAACTCTCCCGAGACGATTAAAAGCATTAAATTGCCAACAATTTTATCAATCATACCTTAGGTCTATATATGTTGACTTTCATGTTTCGGTGGGAAAGCTGGTGGGCAATCTGGATCCTTCTCCAGGTGTTGCAGTGGCCGGTTCTAATCTTGTGGGGCCTTCTGATAATATTTTGGTTTCTTTTGATAAATTGGGTGGTGTTACCCAACTGGCTCCGGATGTGGCTGTTGATCCTAGTAAGGGTGATATAGTGGTAAGTGATAATGTGATTTTGGCCATGGAGGTTAGTCATAATGCTATGCCGTCGAATACTTTGCTACCTGTTTGTACACCCTGTATGATAAATGAGGAAGTGGTTGAGCCCTTTGCTTTGAGTCCGTTGGGGAAGATTGGTGTTGCCTCTTCGGCCTGTTTTGATTTGCCAGATGTTGCCGGGGTGGTGCAACAGCTTGATGTTGGTGATGATGGTGCTGCTTCACCTGTGGGTGGTTTTAGGTCTGGTTATATGGTTACTTGGCCACTTTCTGATGGTGATGATCATTTGTCTAAAAGTTTTGATGATCCGTTATTTACTATTCCTATAACTATTGTTCCTAGGGATATAATGCTTTCTCACCTATCTAGGGATAGTGATAAAAAAAAAAAAAAAAAAAAAAAAAAAAAAAAAAAAAAAAAAAAAAACCTTAGGTCTATATGCGACCCAATTAGTGCAATGCTCTTTATATACATGCTTATAGTAGACATGCATAATAACAAACACACTCAAATGAATCAATTCTATACAAGATAATGAGTCCAAATTAAAAGAATTCAATATTCTATGTAAGATAATGAGCCCAAAGTAAAAGAATTCAATTCACGTTTGAACTTGTTCGAATAATATTTAAACTATCCTCTTGTACACTGTTCAAAGACGATTCAATATTTAGGTCAATTAAGGCAGACTCACATACAACGCATACACAAGACTCAAACTCAAAATCTTTTAGTTGATAGCCTAAGCTTCCAATCAATTGACTAAAGTGAATTGTGGATAATTGTAACATATTTTTATATGACATTTTGATTTAAAAAATAATAATATGTTTACAATAAATAATATAGATATTTGAGAATTACAATAATTACGAGGTATATATGTCAAAAATTCATATTAATTTTATAATTTTATTTTATTTTTCATGAAATATAAACGATAAATGCCTTGCCGGAATTTTGTCCGCATTAAGCCCTGCCCACCGCGAACAGCCCTCTCTTCGGAAAAGAGCGCTGTTATTGTGCTGCACTTTCCTTCTTGCTTCGGGTCTGATCAGAAAATACAAACGCGAGCTATCGAAGGAAACCCTTCCCTTTCTCCCATGGCGGAGGTTCGCGAGCGTCTCCTTCCCCCACGGCGCTTTTCATCTGCAGCTTCTATCAACCAGAACGCTGCCCACTCCCCTGCTATCGTGCGCCGGCCGTTGTT
Organism: Dendrobium catenatum; assembly: GCF_001605985.2. Classification (NCBI taxonomy): domain Eukaryota; kingdom Viridiplantae; phylum Streptophyta; class Magnoliopsida; order Asparagales; family Orchidaceae; genus Dendrobium; species Dendrobium catenatum. Next base: position 860,089 of record NW_021320146.1, on the reverse strand, counting down.
CCAGGGCATGGACGTACTGGGTTTAAAGAAGCGAGGGCAGGGCCTGCGTTCTTGGATCCGGGTTGATGCGGCGACCGGTGGATCACAGGTGATCGAGGTGGATAAGTTCACGATGATGCGGCGGTGCGATCTGCCGGCGCGGGACCTCCGGTTGCTTGACCCACTCTTCGTGTATCCCTCGACGATCCTGGGGCGGGAAAAGGCCATCGTCGTAAATCTGGAGCAGATTCGATGCATCATCACCGCAGATGAGGTCCTCCTCCTCAATTCCCTTGACAGCTATGTGCTACAGTATGTCAACGAGTTGCAGCGACGGCTCGCCGCACACTCCGGTGATGGCCTTCACGGATGGTCTACTTCGCCAGACTACCTCCCTTTCGAGTTCCGTGCACTAGAAGTGGCGCTTGAGGCCGCCTGCACGTTCCTCGATACCCAGGTGCGTTATGGATGAGCTGGTTGGTGTAGTTTTCCAGTTATGGCATTGGTTTTGTTATTCATAGTGCATGTTTGGAAGCAGCCAGTAGGATTTCGTAAATACTCTAAATCCGAATTTACTAAATCCTGAGGGTGTTAAATCCTGAAAACTATTTGATAATAAGTAAGTTAAATCTTGATAAATCCTGTTTGATTGTTTCGCAATGCTAGTCAGGATTTAAGGCAGTTAAATCATATGATAAATTTTTTCTAATGAAATTATATTACAATAATGATAGTTCATATGGATACATCAACTTAGTAAAAAGAATAAATATCTAAATAGCATTAGCAATACAACAACTAGATTGATGAGAATTACAGGCAAATTAAAGTTGATTTCTTCTTGATGTTCCAAGCATTGTATGCTATCCAGTTGAAAGACTTCGATGTCTTGTTGCCAGTAATTGTGATAATATGTTAGAACCCCATCTTTGACAAATTAATTGTATTAACCTTAATAAGATAAAGATTTACACATGCTTGCCACATATTTGTTGCGATTGAAGGCCTTAGGACGTCACCTTCTATTCTCTCTCCAACTCCGGCATATAAGTTTGGGTCTTCGTTATGAACCTGAACCTCATCCAAATCGCTATCATGATGCATTTCAGTTTGTGACTTGTTGAAGTATATATCATGCTCATGGTAGCACCCAATTAAATTGTGCAAAACTGTACATGCTAGCACAATATCAGCCTGAACCGTTAGAAGGAAATTGTTGCATATGCGTCAATACTTGGAATCCTTCTTTCCATATACCAAATGTCCTTTCCACCACATTACATGGTTGTGCATGCCAATGGTTGTTTAGCTCCTTCACAGTAGTTGAAAGGAGGAAAGAAAGCAATCAGATTATCAATGCCAGTTTCTCTTGCACCTTATCCATCACCCCTTGTGAAATGGTAAATTCTTTTACTCCTTTGTCATTCTTGAGTTAAAACACTGTTGAAAATCAGCAATTTGGTCAAAATTTTGGGTTTTCTTCTTAATGATTGTCTAACTGGACATTGTCTAACAGGCCCTTGCATTTTGTTTCGAACTTTGTTGAAATTTTTTTATTTTTTTTCGGACGGATAGGTGGTTTAATGGTCGTCGATGGTGTTCTTGGGTTCTATTACTTACGTTTTTTTTGTAGTAGCAAAACTATATACACATCGACACACAAAAATGGAAAAGAAAGGAATGGAGTATACCTGGTCTCGATTTTTGGTTTGCTAGGGAAAATGAGCAAGCGAGAGGAAGAATAAGCTGCTCAGATGAAGTTCAGAACGTACACCTTATAGTGAAGAGAAAGAGACTTTTGGATGTTGCCGAACATGCATTGCAAGTGCTGGGCATGGGAGGCGAGGATGAGGAGATAAGAGATAAGCGGTAAGAGCTAGACATGATATTCTTCCCCCTCTTGTACCAAGAATGGCTTAAAATCTACCAAAATTTCAAATTTGGCAAATTTAGGATTTACCACAAAAATGGGGAAATTGTCGTGAACATTTATTGTATGATTTAGATTTCCAATATTTTTGACGTTTGACAAAATTTAGCTCAAATCCTCCCTAAATCCCGCCAAAATCCGACATCCAAACAAGCCCTTAGGTTGTACTTAGGTTATCTATACTTTATGGTCTTTGTTTTGCTATTGTGATTGGATGTTCTAAAAATGCTTCCATTTTAGAAAATCACAGTAGCAGCATTTCATGCATTCTAGAAATGCAAGAGTTGTTTGATTTGATATGAATCAAATGCATTAAAATATTTTTTATATTTGTTAGAATTTATTTCAAATACTCTCTCTCTCTCTTTCTTGCTTTCTCACTCATATATCTTCTTTGTAAACTCATGCTGATCATGATAAGCTAGGTAGAGGGAGTTGAAAAATGAGGTGACTCGGACTTAGCCAAGACGACATGGGGTCATATAATTTTTTTGCACAAATTTTTTTTGCACCATTTTTATTTATGTAATTTTTTATGTATTATTCTCCTTCCTAATTTTGTGATAGTAAATTTATCCTATCCATTTTATGGGTGCATTTTTATCATTAATTTTACATGTTAAAACAACCTAAGCAATTTTCATTATCTCATCCTCAATTGATGCTATATCCACCATCTCTTTAATATAATCATTTATTAATTAATTCTTCATAATTTTGCTATATATCTATTATTAAATTTTAATTTTGGCCATGGTCAACTTAATAATTAATGACTTTGCTTATCACTTAGATTCATGTAAAATGTGACCAAATTCTAGTCCTATAATTTTTTTAGCCGTTGAACTTTTTCATTTTAATCACTAATTGTGACTCGAAAAGTTGTATTCTAATCTATATTTCTATTATTATATTTCATAATTGATCCTAGATACTTAAGCTGTCACATTGATTTAGGAAGTATAACACCAAGCCTTAAGTGAACACCAAAGTGCCGCCTAAAGTTAAACTTAAAGTGGACCCTAAAATTAAGCCTAAAGCTAGGTCCAAATAGGTTAATGGGTGTATGGAGCACATAAGGCTACATATAAGCTGCATTAAAGGACACACTAAAAATGAGGTAAAGAAGCTAGATTCAAGCAATTTTCAAAATTCAAAATCAAATTCCAAGGGCGGTCAACAATAAGAGAAGGAAATATATATTTAGTCTTTGTAATAAGGAAGGGTGCTTATCCTTGTATGATTTTTATAAGAATTAGGAGGTACATTGATTTTCATCCTTTGCTCAAAAGTTATAGGTCTCCTCTTTTTTTCTACAACTTCTAAGTTGTAGGAATTTTTTCTCTACTTTACTCCAAAATGAGAAAATGATCAAAATGGTCTCTCAAGTCTTTGTGAGGGATCAAAATAATTCACAACTCTTTTGAGGGATCATTTTTGTCCATCAACTCTTTAAAATAAGACATTTTTGGTCCTAACATCTAATGTTGTAGTTAATGGTGTTAAATGTAAGGGTATTTTAGTTATTTTTTAATTAAATATTTATTAAATATAATTCCAGTTAGGATCAAATTGGTCCCTCAGAAGGGTTAAGGACTAGTTTGGTCCCTCACAAAGAGTTGAGGGACTATTTTAGTCCTTTTCTCGCTCCAAAACTAAGAAGAATTCTCCAACGCTTAGCTCCAAAGATTTTGGGTATTTTCTCTTCATTTACTTGATCTCCAATCAAATGAATGATCTTCGACCATAGGCCTCCAAGCATTAGCTCTTCAATTAGATCCAAATCCAATAAGAGTTTCTTACTCTTTAGCCTCAAAGCTAAAGCTTATCTATTTGACCCAAATCAAATAGATAATCCTCTTTCACTTAGACCCAAACTCTTAGTATAATCTCATTTAAACAAAACAAATGGTTTCTTCTTCCATGACATTTAAAATATAACCTTTAAATATCCTTTAAGAGTATACTTTCTACAAAAATTCACCTTACCCAATTAGGTGAATTTCACAAAGTCCTAGGTCAAACTTTTAGGCAAATTTACCTTACCCTATTAGGTAAACATCCATCTCTCGTCTAAACACTAAAAGAACTTAAAAAAAAAAACTTAAAAATTATTTAGATTCCCTTTAATACTGATAAATTACTCCACCTCAAAAGGTGCAATGTCTATATCATTGGATCTTATGATTTCATGAGTAACAGGCTTGCCTCAAAGCAAACAGTGACTGCTCTATAGGTTCTTCATAACCCTTTTAAATATGAAGCAATTAAAAATCAAATAAAACTTGTAAGTCACAAATAAATTAAAGTGAAACCACCCTGGATTAAATTTGAATATCCTTTATTCCTCAATAGAACAAAATACCACTTGTAGTGTGACATACCATACAACCGGCACACACTCAGGTGCACAGCCTTTAGGCATGCTAAAATTATGATTTTTCTTTTCTGCTCATGTGGTTGAAGTTTTGGTGTGATGCTTTGAATTGTCTGTGTTGTGAGCACTTCCCTTAAATGATTAGGATAGAGATATATGCTCTTTTATGTTGGTGGTCATATCTAAGAGGTAAAATAAATCATAATTATAAATTGCTTGCTTACAGGTGTTACTTAAAACCTCCTCAAGGAGACATGACCAACAGGATAGAGACAGGATTTGGTACCTCAAGTGCTAGACAATTATGGGATATATTTTTCTTTCATATAAACTGCTTCCTAATCCTTTCCTGCTTTGCAGGTTTGAGTATTTTTATTTTTAAAATATATTAGACTTAAGAAGTATTGTAAGCTTATGATCTATAGTTACAGAAGAGATGAACCAGAATGATGAACTCTCGAAGGTGAAGCCATGAATGCATCTAAAAGACAAAGCTTGACAACCCCACAGGTTGAGTTTGTTAAAAATCAACTGGGTTGTATAAGACAGGCAAATCAACAACTACTTTTATAATTTTCTCATAATTATAATAATTTGAACATTATTTCTTTATTTTTATGTTTGTTGATTTATATATGTACACATATTTATTTGTTTCTTAAGTGTGCGTTAGAAATCTTTATATTTTTTTAGGTTTGTTCACTTGCTTTTTGCTTGTGGGTGGCATGGACTTGTGTTGTATGGTAAACTCTTAGGAAAAAATTAAGATTTATACTAATTAAAACAAATCTAAATTAAAAAAAAGCAATCATTGGATAATATGCCTTTTTCTACAAAAATTGCATGGCTTAGTCAAATAAGACACTTTCAAATAAATAAATTGAAATGATCATCCATGGCCGACGTGTCTCATACAGAAAACCCTCATTTAAAGACCAAATAAAAAAAATATGCATTCAGTGAGTCAGCATATGTGTACCCTCATGTTTAAGCATATTGGGGTAAAAGTTTAATTGTAAGTCTTATCTTCTAAATCAAAACAATCTATATAATCTACATATGCATTGAGACCAGACTTCATGGTTTTAAAAATGTTTATGTGAGTTTAGTTGGTAGCCCTTTTCAGGAAGGGTTGTAAATCCAGAGGTTTGACTGATTTATGCCTCATGTGAGGTATTGGTTTGTAAGTCTCTTGCACTGCGTTCTATTTATATTCGAGACACTATCCCAGTAGTCCTCACCTTAGCTCTAGGATATGAGGTTATTATTGACTCCAATCACATCAGAAGCCTTCACATTCTTGGCATTTCTCCAAACTTGTGTTGTTGGAATATAAGCCCCAACTTTTTGAAATTAAATTGGTCAATTCAAACAACAATCTAATTTTATAATGTAAAGCTCAATATAGGATAATTTGAGTACCTATGAGTTTCCTCAGAATCAAATATTTCTACATTTTTCTTTATTTGTCTTCTAATTCTAAAATCTGATTTAAAGTTGATCACATCACACTTGAAAATCTCAAAGATCAAAATTTTTAACAAGAATTTCTCAAACTTTAATGAAAATATTAGCCAGTATTTTGATGATTTTAAATAAACCACTATTTAAGTCAAAAGTATTCTTAGGTAACAAATGCTTGAAATGTAATTAATCATAGGGGCTCGCCCCTAGGGGCATCCGTACCCCATAATAAAATAAATCAAAACCAAATATTGAATAGGAATTTTTTTTTGTTAAAATACTAATTATGAGTTTTGTTATTGAGTCCATAGCAAAATAACATTTTTATCTTTTGGGATAATATATTATTTTCTATATTGTGCTCGATCGCAAATATTCCAATCCGTTGAAGATGACAAAATTTCTCCAGCAAGAATAAATAGGGACGAACCACTAATGGTCTAAGTTTTAAATGACCATATGTAATTATCTGGATGATAGATCCAAATCTAGAACCTCAGCAGCCCAAACCGAAGTCTGCTGAAATAACCTCTGGTAGGATTGCCTAGAATACTTGCAAGTCAACGCAGGTTGTCAATCTCAAGTATAGATAAATAGGAACAGATGATTCCATATCACAGTAAATGCATATATAATGCATTTTCCATACCACTGCCATCTGAGTAAGTAAATTGAAACTATAGTAATTATACTTCTTGAATTAAGCCGTTTTAAACTATCAGTCAACCCATATAATTCAGTATAAAGGACGCATCTCTTGTAAAAATTCATCATAGGCATGCCTAAATACCTAAATTAAAAATTACCAAGTAAACTAAAATAAACTTCTTAGATCAATTCTAATCAACCTTTCTGCCGACATAAACACGAATATATCCATCACAAAATGATAGTTCTTTTAGAGAGAATGTCATTTCAATCTATTATGGAATCATTTAGTGTTCTTGTCATGAATGTGCTTTTCACTTATAATATCCTTAAAAAATCTTGAAGAAAATTTTAAAAAAGAGCTAGCAACAACAACTTGTCATCGTATGAACTTTTCATTGTATGAAGTTGTTGACGATTGCTCGTCTTTCATATCATTTGCTTGTAATTCCTGTTTTCTTAAGGTGGGGAGATGAAGCAAGTGCAATGTTCTCCCTATTTGATCCTTTCATGCTTGTAGTTGAATAAAAACTTGCTTATCTTTTTGGATTGCACTTCACGCAGCATGTTAATCAAGGTCAATATTTGTTTTCAATCCTGTATTTAGTGAAATTGATTTAATTCTTACTGATTTTATACTTCTTTTAGTATTATGCTGCTTCACTATGTACTGACTCGCAGGAGATTCTTTTAATGCTGCATAGAAGAGAACTTCCCTCTTAACTGGTGTCCCATCTGTTGTCTCATTCAGGCTGGTGAACTTGAAACTGAAGCATACCCCTTGTTAGATGAACTAACATCAAAGATCAGTACTTTGAACTTGGAGAGAGTGCGCCGTCTTAAAAGCAGACTTGTTGCATTAACTAGGAGAGTTCAGAAGGTAAAATAATAATGCAACTGGCTGCTCACCGGTTAGTTAATAATTTTTTCCTGACATAAATGCTATCAATATTTTGCTAGTGTAGGTTAGGGATGAGATAGAGCAATTAATGGATGATGATGGTGATATGGCTGAAATGTATCTTACAGAAAAGAAAAGTCGATTGGAAGCCTCATTCTTTGGTGACCAGTCTTTGCTTGGATATAGTTCTGCTGGAGCTGGCCTATCAGTTTCTGCCCCTGTTTCTCCTGTTTCTTCTCCAACTGATTCACGGAAACTTGAGAAGGCATTAAGCCTTTCTCGTAGTAGGCATGACAGTATGAGAAGCTCAGAAAGCAACAAAGAGAATATAGAGGGTTTGGAAATGTTGTTGGAGGCTTATTTTGTCGTTATTGACAGCACGCTAAACAAGCTTACTTCTGTAATTTCCTCGCTTGCTTTTTTCATTAGTTATTTTTACCATGAGGTTTTCTAATGAGAAAAGTTTATTCCTGTTTTTTTTCAGCTGAAGGAGTATATTGATGACACAGAAGATTTCATCAACATTCAGCTTGTAGGTTTCCCTCTTAATAATATTGTGTCCTAATGTTTTCTGAGCCCATAATTAGATTTAAACTGTTGAAACTTGAAATATCTGCTTCTTAAAGTGGAAAAATGGAACAACATTGAGTCATGCAATAACTATACTTATCAAGAAGATTTACAGAGGATAATTAGCAAAGCTAAAGATATAGTTTTCGATAGTTTGTACTGTTTACTGTGTACTAAGAAACGAGAAAAGTGACAAAATATGCAAGAATTGCATGTTAGACATGAAATTGCCCTAGTGCGCCAACCTCAAATAGTTGTTATAAGGCTAATGATGATGATGGCATAAGATTGCCCTTGTAATAAATATAGCTAAGTTAGGAAAAAGTAAGTTTATGATTTTTTATGAATTTATATGTATTGTGTAGATAATAGGGTCATAATTAAACAAGACATCAAAGAAATGTGGAAATTCTTGTAGTTAGAAACTAATGCAATTTTTAAGGTAGATTTTTGTACAAAAGCTCAAAAATGAAATAATATTTGTAAATATACAACAAAGCATGTTTAAAAAAGTGAATTTGTTTTAGCTTTGAAGAACATGCATTATGATAAGAAAATGCCGATTGAAATTTAGGGTCATCAAAGATATCATAGGAATATGCAAATTAAAGCGAATTAATGACTTCATAAAAACTAAGAAGTCGTGAAATGATTGAAGAAGAAACATTTTAGTTTTCGTTTGAGGGCAAAAAGGATATTATTTGGATACTGATAGCTATAAGTAATCAATCCTATGAATTTACAGTGAACTTATGTGACAGGATAATAGAATAGTTCTGAGAAAAATTATGTTTCTGTTGGAAATTCAATTTTGTTTACATTATTTTTCTGATTTGTTAACTAAAGAAAAAATAAACAGAGCAACTATTAGATCTTCACTTATATTTTTTATAATCTTAGTGAGTGATATGATTGAGTACCTTGTACAGAAATTTAGTGGCATTAACGAGAAAATGTGTGTTGAAGGTATGTTAACATTGTTAAGATATTCATTAAATAGTGATTAATATTAGGTATACTTGTGGAATGATTGAAGGTATTCAAATCTCGATAGATTTATGAATCATTCATACATTTGCATTTTCTTATAATGGGTTTAGAAGGTTTTATAGAAAATGTTCATAGGGAGGTATTTTGTTGCATACTATTTGTAGATATTGTTGTTCTTATATTTGACACCTCTTCAAAATTTGAAAAATAAGAATAAAGAATAAATTTTCTAGAAGTTTAGAATTAGTTGAACAAATATTGAGCTCATGATATGGAAATGTTAGTGTTTTGAATTTGTAATTGTTTGATATTATTAGAAAATTATGTGATATCTAGTGTGATACATTTAAGAATCATGGATATCAAAAAAAAAAAAAAAATGTAGATGGGGATATAACTTCTAAAATTTAAGATAGGTATCAAAAGAGTAATGAAAGAATATCTAGGAGACCTTAATAAAACTTTCATAAATTTGAATTATACTTATGCTATGCGGATCCAAGAGTAATGTGGTAAAAAAGACATTGATAACTAGTTGATTTTGGTAGAAATAAGAACATTTTGTAGGAACTTTGGTCAAACAAAGGATTATATACATAATGATTTTATTAAATATTTATGGTAGCTTTTGTTAAAGCTAAGGTTGTAAAAATTATTTTAGGTTGTTTGGCATGTATAATGGAGGACATAAAATGCAACAACAAGATGACTAGATGGTATAAAATCTAAAGGATTTGAAATGAAGGCTGGTATACCATAATTAACATATATCATCATCATCATTATGAGCCTCATCTTAATTATTTGGGATAAGTTTTATGACTCTTCATTTTTCATTTGTTTTATTAACTGTTATCAGAAGTGTTAACTAGTTGAAATTTATAACAAGTTGATTGTGGTAGAAAATATCTTATTTAAAGTTTTGTTAAACAAAGGGTATTTTGCATAATGATTTTATTAAATATTTATCTTAGTTTTTGTTGAAGCTAAGGTTTTCAAAGTTGATTTAGGTTGTTTGAGTGTGTAAAGTAGAGGGCATAAGAGGTGCTAATAGATGACTAGTTTTGATTAAATCTAAAGGCTTTGGAATGCAGGCTAGTTTAACATCATTAGCATAGTTATATCATCATTATTATCATCTTTATAAGCCTTATCATATTATTTGGAATAAGTTCTATGATTCTTCATTTTTCATTTGTTCTTATGAAATTTTGTTTGAAGCATTGAACCTATTCATCACAAATCATTTTGAATAACTCATATCAATATTATCTTAGATCTATCATTTCTCCTTCCTAATCAGCTAACTTTAATTTTATCTACTCGTTTAATCGGTGCATTTTCAATGTTGTTGTACTTTTTTAAATCACATTTTCAATCTGTTGTTGTACTTTTTTAAATCACTTTAGTCTAATTTCAATTATCATATCTTTAATGCATTCCACTTCAATAGTTATTTTATTATAATCATTCTTGGATTTATTCTTCTTAGTTTTATCACATTTCTATTTTAATACTCTTATTTTTACTATGCTCAACTTGAAGATTAAAATATTTTTTTATAACCCAATGCTTAGATCCATACATTTTTAGCTTAGGGTCTGTTTAGAGCAGCGATAGGTATTTATAGTAGTCATAGAACTATTATGGAAAAATAATTGTTTTGAAAGATCCTATTAGTGGTATGGACATTTTTTATTTTGTAAAAATTAGACAACTTTTTTAAAGTTGCTAAAATCCGGTAGATCTACTTGCAAAAAGCTACTCGACACAAGAAATTCTAAAATGCAACAATAAAGCTCTAGCCATATTGAACTATAATAGTTGTCTAGAAAGTAAGGATGTGAAAAATGTACCCTAAACAACCTATAAAGTTCATCTTTAAGTCTTCATGATATTTTTTATCACATAATATTCCAAAGGTTTTGCATTTTAGCCATATATCTTAAACTCTAAAAGTTATATTGATGTGAAATATATGAAAATAGGAATTGCTTAGGAATTAATAACAATGTTTAGCTTCGCTAATTTTAAACTTGATGCTTCACCATATTAGATTCTCAGATTTCTTAGTTGTAGTTGTGCGTTGGCATGCGGTTACAAGAAAGATTTACAGGACAATTTAAAGTAACAACAAACTCATAGTAAAACTAAAGGCTTACAGAAATCCACCGTTTAATAAAATAGAAATTTTACCTTGAGTTTCGCTCACTTTCGCTCTTTGAGGTGGTTTTAACGGAAGAATAATTTTAGCAAACTTAAAAATGTCACCAAAAGATAGAGAACACCTGCAGTATTACCTAACGAAAAGTTAGCCGAAGGAGAAGAAGTTGGTGGGTATCCGATAACTCACCACTATCCGGAGATTTAATGTTCATCGATGGCAGACATCAAGGTAAAAAGGATTCAATCAACGTAGTCGTCGATCTCTAAATTGAGGTTTAAGAAAGGAGACAAAAACGGAAAAACATAAAAATCAAATAAACTACTACATAAAATGACTCAAAATAAAACTCATGATCGTGGCCGTTGATCTCCGACGTCTCCTGATGGTACATGTGTCGAAATATCTGACGATGTCCTCATCATTTGCGAAGCAAGGGAGAAAGAGAGATGATGGAGCAAAAGGGCGTGGGGGTTTGGCCAAGACCTATGTTGCACCAATACGAATAAGGTGACACGGATACGACACGATATGGATACGGAACACGTCAATTCTTAAAAATACAAGATACAGGTACGGCGCGGACGCAACATTATAATTTATAAATCATATATAAAAATTAAGAAAGCAATCAAAGCATAATATTCAAATTACAAAAAAAAAAAGAAAGTAATATCATAATATCATTTGTGGCCTTGGAGCTTATAATATCAAAATAAAAGTATGCATTAAATGTCTAGTACAACAACAAAAGCATAAACATAAATTGTCTAGCACATGCAGTTTTAACTATTCAATAGAAGGAATGATATGATTAGCTTCTTCAGTGGTTTGTCTTTGAACTTCTATATTATCTTCAATAAATATCATAGCTTCTAATTCAGGCTCATCAACTGAAAGATTAGCAATTTTTAATATTCTCATATCATCAAGAGACTCAAATCCATCTCAGAAATGAAAGAGCCTCGCTCGCAGCCTCAGAAGTAAATACGATGAGTCTTTTTTTTTTTCGGAATTGTTTTTCAACGGAAACGCGTATTGGATACGCGTGTCCTTTTTAAATTAAATAGTATTTTAATTAGATACGACAAAGCCGTATCCAACACGTATCAGAGGCGTATCCGTGTATCAATGTATCAGATATAACACGCTTTCATAAATAGGTGTATCGGTGCAACATAGGCCAAGACTAGGGAGGATCCGTGTGGGTTAGGGATTTAGGTAGTAAGAGGAGTCAAGAGGAGAGGAAGGAATTAATTCCTTGATTAATTAACCTAGAGTAGAAATTAATATTGGAATTAATTTGAGAGGGAAAGAGGGATAATTTGAATTCAAATTCTCTAATTGGTTGAGGGATTATTGGGGGAGTTGGGTTTTAATTGGGAAGTAATTTAAGTGGAGTAGAGAGAGAGGGAGAGGATGGCGGCAAGAAGGGAGAGAGTGGGAAGAGAGGGGGCCGACCAAGATAAAGGGGAGGGGGAGGTTGTTCACATTCAATGAATGTGTCTAGGTGCAATGAATGTTGGAATTGAAATTAATTCCAAGTTAATTTCAGATTGGGAGAGATTTGGGGAGCTTCCTAGAAATAGATTTATTAATTAGGAAAGGTCTTGAATTTTAAATATTATTTGAGTTCAAATTAATAGACTTTCCAAATTAATAATAAGTTATATTAGGAAGGTGTTTAAGAGGCCTTTTTGAATTTGAAAACAAGGACTTGAAAAGTGGGAGGGGTCGGCGGCCTAGGCTAGGGCTAGTTGGGCCGGCGACTAAGGGGATTTAGGTGGAGTTTGGGTTAGTGTTTTGGGAGGCCGACAGTGGGGACTTGGGGATGGTTTGGCTAGCGGGTGTGTGGGAAAAGGGAAAGGTTCGCCGACAGTTGGGGATGGGGAAGGGTGGATAGCCGACAGTATAGGGAGGAGGAAGGGAAAAAAGAAAACAAAAATGAATACGAACTGCGAGCCCGACCTCTACCGGCGGCTGACGGGTGTTGCTTGGCCCTCTCCTAGGGTTTTCTTATCTCAAAAGCTCGCAAGAAAACAAAGAATCAAAAGCTGAAATTTTCATTAATCAATAATTACCCTCATACAATAGTGAATGTCTCTATATATATAAGCCTTAAAATAAAAAAGAAGCAAAAGACTAAAATGCATGCCCTTTGGGCTACATCATGAATCAAACCCTCTCGGGGGTACAATAATAAACCATAACATAAATAAAATAAAATACATAAATTCATTATAAATAAAGACTCTGAATCGTAGCATTCAACTACGATTCCTCTGGTGATAGACGCGTTGAAATCTCCTGCTGATGTCCTCATCATATATCCTCATTAATATATCTTCTAATTTATTTTAAGTTAGCATACATTTGCATCACTTTATCTCCTATTAATATTGATTGATAGTTATTAATATAATATCCATTAAAGTGAATATCATGTATGCAATCTTTGTTTTTGGTGTCAGTAAAAGATTCATTTCATCAACATGAATCTTGAGGAAATATTTGAATTGAACTTCTTGTATTAAATTCATAACAATCTGAACGTCAATTTCAATTAACTTATGTTCGAATTAAATGTTTTGACTAGACGAACCCATTACACTTCAAATGTGAACAAAACAAATACTCGAAACTTAATTTAAAACTTTTGGACATTAGTTGAAATCCTAAGCAGTTTCCAAACCTTTCGTGTTTGTTGTCAAATCAAGTAGCTCCATGAGACAAATCCAACAAGCCAAGTATTATTAAGGCATGTAAATGCTAGATAAATGATGTATCATCAAAGGAATAAATGTTGATCGCTTGATGGAGTGTCTTTGTTTTTTGCTACATTTATCAAAATGCCCTTCCTAAAAGGCTATAAATAGGGCTCCATTTTTAATTTTTTTTTTTTTTTTTTTTTTGGGGGGGGGGGGGAGTCCAAAGCTAGGGGTGTTGAAAAACTCAAGTATATTTTTTGTGATTGTCACTGATGACCACCATCGACTAACTTCCTTTGACTATTATTGCTTAACTACTAACATTTCAACCATATTATTGAACTCTAACTATCTGCTTATGGACACTTGAATTCTATAATCCTTATAACAAATGATAGATTATTATTATCAATTATGTAATCATATCTTCTTTAATTGTTTAGAAGAGCATATTTTTATATCTACAATTATATAGTGGATTATTGCAATTGGGCTAAGCCCATGATTTTTCCCCTTTTAGGGTTTTTTACTTAAAAATTTCTTATATCTTTTGCAAATTCTATTTATGCGTGTTGGATTATCGTCCAAAACTAAGATATTATAATTTCCTCCTCCGTAAATTCTCTAACATGTAACAGTTTAGCCTCATTTGTATGAATCATTCTGAATATATTATAAATATTTTTTCAGTGACTAACAATCACTCTCTTCATCAATGACAACACAATATGGGAAGATTAAAGCCCCACAGTAGTGATTGAAAATCCTAAGTGTCACTCATAACTCTACCTGTAGGGTGGGCCCTTATAGAGAAAATGCTGGAGTAATTAAAAAAAGAATAATTCGCCCATACATTATAGTTTCGAGCCTCTTGGAACCATAATTTATAAAGAAGAAATTGAGATATCTTGATTTTTCCAATAACTTAGAAGGATAATTCATTTTTCATGGTGGATAAGCACTAAAGCATGTAAGGGAGGATGTGAATTGCATATATAGGATATTATTTTACCAAAGCCTTCAAAAGGGGAATTACGTATTGTCCATACAAGGTAGTGGAAATCCTCTCTTAAAAGAAAAATTAGAGCACACAAGAAAGGGAGGAGCAAATTGCACCCTAAGGAGAAAATATTTATACTTGAAGACGGAGGAGGGTAAGTTGCCAAATTTGTAGATTTACCAAAAAAATTAAAAGTGAAAAAGTTTTCTTTCAAAGAAAAGAAAAAAAAATTAAAGCATAAAAAATAAAAAAAATTTATAACCACAAAACATTGCGCCCGATCAAAGAGGGCTGAGCCTATCAAGTGTCAACGAGCGCCGATAATGGTGTGTTTTGGGGCCCAATTTCAAGTTTGAACAAGCCTTTTCTTGTGTTTTTGGGGTCGTCAAACTTATTTTTTGAAGTTTAAAACTTAATTTTAGCATTTTAAGAGTTCAACAAAACTGCTATAATGAAATTTGAGCAAATTTGAAGAAAGTTAGAGTAAAGGTTTTTCAATAAACTTCACTCCAATCGGCATGCCAATTTTATGGAAAGCTGAATTCATAATTAAGGAGATTTTATTTGATTTACAACCTGAGAAAAATTTTACATTAAAGTCCAAGGAGCCATCATGCATTGTAATTTTTTTAAGTTATAATTTTATGCCACAAATTATTTCGAATGCTAATATATATTTTCAAATGACACTACTTCAATGTCAAAAAAAATATAGGGGCAAATGATGTGTCTGAAAAAAATTCATTTAATCTTCTTGAATCTTGAGGCTATATTTGAATTGAAAACTTCTGAATTAAATTCATGACCATCTAAACCAATTTCAATCAACTTATAAGCAAACTGAACGTCTCGATGAGTTGAACCTATCGACACCACAAGCGATCCATCTTGACTCCAAATGAGCTCAAATCAAGCACTTGAAAAATAATTAGAAAGTTTTATATATTCGTTGAAGGATCTAACAATCTTCAAATATTGTCTGCTTATAGTTAAATCGAGCTGTTCAACGAGATGAATTTAAGAGCCCAAGATTATTGTTCTAACATCATTAAGACACTTAAATGTTGCACCGTCTAATATCATTTATATTGTTCAATGGAATGTCTTGATTTGTGGCCAAATTTATCAAAATGCCTCTCTAAAAAAGGCTATAAGTATTGCACTCCATTTTTTATATGAGGGGGTTCGAAGCTGAGAGAGCTAAAGAACAATATTGCATTTTTCAATAATAGCTACCAATAATCACCATTAGCAATCACTACTATCATTGCCTGACATCATCATTCGACTATTATCGCTTAACTGCTAACATCTAACTCCATTATTGGACTTCAATTGTTTACTTGTGGACACCCGATTTCTATAATCTCTATAATGAAATTAGCCCGTTATCAATTATGTAATACCATCTTTTTCAATTGTGAAGAAGAGTGCATTCATGTATCTACAATCATATAGTACATTATTGCAAATGTGTTAGGCCCTATGATTTTTTACTTTTTTGAGTTTTCTACATAAAAAATTATGGTGTGTTACAAATTCTATTTGTTCATATTAGATTTTTATATAAAGTTATGATATTAAAATTTATATTACTGCAAATTTTCTAGCACGTTACAATTTTATTAATTTTAATTCTTTTATCTTCTTAAATTTTTTGTGATTATTCTAGCTTTTCATTTATTTTAGTAGTGCTTCACCGATTAGATTATATCATTTGCAAAATGTATATACTAATACATCTTGTATAAAATGATATGAACTTGATGTTAATCCTTAATATAATTTTATGGTAATTCGAAACTCTTTGGTCACTTCATAGTTACTTATATTGCATGTCAATATTATATTATTCACGTTTTTAAAAACTTTAAAATATCTTTGATGCACAACTCACAATTTTAATGAATCCTCCCTAAATCAATTTTCACTGTGCAGATTTATATACAACAACAACAACATCAAGCCTTTGTCCCACTACGTGGGGTCGGCTACATGAATCTTTTTTCGCCATTTTGTCCTGTTAAAAGTCAAATTCTCATTTAAATTTAATAAAGAAAGATCATTTCTAATATTTTCTAACCAAGTCTTCTATATGCCATATTAAAATCAATTGAAATCATATGAATATTTTTTTGTACTCTTTATGTTTTTTTCATTAATTTTCTTAATAGAATTTTTTTTTAATAGATCTTCCCAACATAAAATCATATAACTTTTCCAAACTAGTGCAATTTTTCTAGAGCTCACATTCCCTTTTTTTACACAACTTCATCCTACTATTTATAAGTCAATTTATTTATATTAACGTAATCTTAAACTGCCCTTTTGTTCTTAAATATTGGTACAAAAATGGATATAGTTAACATATTCTTGAACGTTTCTTTAGTTCGTCTCCTATCATTTGACGTCCTAATAGTTTCAAATTTTCATTTAAAAGATTTGTTAACTAAATCATTTATGTATCTTTCATAACATTCTAAATTTTAATGGGCATCTCATTTAGATCTAAAACCATACATCTATACACCTTCTTCATAGTCGACTCAACTTCAATTTTTGGATTAATCAATACTATGCCTCATTATATCATTATGCTCTTTTAAAAATTTTCTTCTTTGAAATTCTTATTTCATAACTTTTCAAAGTAACATTTTTTATTTTTTCTTTGATTTTTTATCTTTAATTAAGATTGTATTAACTTTGTTTCTAATGCATCTAATTAGATTAAAGTCTATAGATTTCTCTTACCTTGGCTTCTTTATAAATCTTCTTTTATCTTATTTAGTTCAAAGGCTACCATATAGACCATTAAAAATTTTAATCTTTATTTTGCCACTATATTCTTTGAAGGTTCTAGTTTTCTAAAAATCATTATAAGCTTTAGTAATTTTTAATTTTACTTGATAAAATTTTCTATCTCTTCACTTCACCGGCAAGTCTCTTTATTACTGAATGACCTATTTTTATACTCTCCTAAAACTTAAATGATAATCTACTTTATGAAAGTATCTATTTTATCTCACATCAGGTATGACTCATTAAAAAAGAAATGATTTACCTCTCTTAGCAAAAGTTTTTTAAAAAGATTGACAATTCTTCAAACTTTAAATTCCACTCTCTTACCCTAGGACTATTTTTTCTTATGATTGTTTTTTATACTCTAAAGATGAATATTCATAATTACATTATATTTTATGTTCAAATTCTCTCATGGAACAGCCTCAGAACTTTGCAAGATCTGTCAATTTTTTTCTCAGAAAAAATAAGTTTTTGATTTGGTAGCTATATTTTCTTAAGAAACTTAATGCTATCCTTGTTTCTTAAAGTGTATTCGCTTTTGCAAGATTATAGATTACCATGAAGTCAACTATAGCGTCCCTCATTTTATTTTTCTCGTATTTCATACTCACAAAGAGTCCTTTCTTAGCCAATCTTACTAAAATACATATGCACATTAGATTACCTCTACTAAATATCCTTTCATGATTAGGAATATGAAAAAAATCTCATAATAGTCTCTTGGCCATTCATATGTGACCAAGTAGTCTTGAAATATTATATTTTTCAAATTTAGTCTCTTAACCGTTCAAAATTAATCCCAAATGGTCACTCAAATAAAAATTGATAGAAATTAGGATAAAAATTGATCCCAATTTGCTTCCTTGACTTAATTGAATGAATGTGATACTCTGGGGCTTATTTGGCCACGTACTAATAGTCAGTGGACTATTTTGAGATTTTTCGCATTGTTGTTGTTCATCCAATCCTTCCCAAACTTGATTTTTTAAATTCTCTAATGAACTAATTTGGCGAGCATAAGCACTAATTGGATTCATAATGTTCTCATCGACAAATTAACATAGCTATAATTTATTCAATATATGTGCAAGTTAGGGTTAACACATAATGAAATACTGAACATAATTTAATGGAGTATATTCATAAAACCAACCTTAAGTCATTGGGATAAGGATAATGAGGGCAGTGATGATGAGATAGGAAGGCATTTTACTTACAATCGGAAGTTGCTTTCGCTTTTTTTTTTTCCATAGGATTAATTCGAGCAAGTTAGGTTGAAAGATTTTGAAATTTGATGATCGCCCATCCGTTTGTTTAGGCTTCTAATTTTAAGTCTCTGGCATATTTTCTAGATATTGATTGTGTAAATTTTTTGTTATTAAATGCTTTACATAACCTAGGTTTTGTTCCCACGTATTCTACTCATGCTCTTTCCATCTTTTCGTTATCCTGAAAATTTGTTTAGTTGGATATTTCTTTTTCCTCGGCTCATCAGGGTTTATCGGATGACTAACCTGTTTAGGGAGTTTTGGGCGTGCTATTTGTTCTATCTTTTTATCAGAGCTCTCTTAAGCAGGATCTGGTGCTTATTTTATCTTGTCACTGGCATGGATGCTACTGTATTGCTTCAGCATAATATGAAGTCATGTTGATGGTGTTTTATGTTTGTTTATATTCCATGGCATTTATTATAATTCCTGTCAATCCAAAGTGCAAACCTGTTTTGTAGAATGATCTGAATCAACTCGTTTGCACATTCAAAAAAAGACACATCATTGATGCGCCAGCATTTCCTCTGAGCATGTACGCTTATTTCAGATTTGGGATTGATGCTTGCAATTGCAGCATACGGCTGCTCAACTATTTGCTATAAACTTATTAGAATAGGAAGAGGTTAGAATGATTGGAGTAATTGTGGTTGATAGTTCAAAAAAGTATTACGTATTTTTATAGTTTCAACAAGGGTCTATTTGGGGCTGCTATTAAATTTCTTGTGAGAAACATAGATTTTTGGAAGTTTTGGGTATTATCGAGATTTTCTCTTTTTAAAAAGTTGGATATTAACTTTTTTATAACCACAATACTCTTAATATATCTAGTTGTAAAAAATTGCTACTTATCCTAGAAATTTTTGAAAAAAATAGTAAGATATTGCAACCATGCAGAACATTGATAGTTTTCTGGAAGCAAAAGCAGTGGACCCTAGGAAAAATTCATTGATGTTCTTGTTGAGCGTGACAACATTAAGGATATTACGATAGATGTGATAAAATTAGAAGGATAAATTGATAAAGGATCATATTAATGAGATCCTATGATTATGACTTTTTGAAGATATTGTAGTGAAAAATAGACTTATGCTGTTTAAGCATGTACACCTGAGGGTAGAAGATGTATCAATAAGACAAGTAGATTATATAAATGTTTAAAGATTAAGAAAAAACATGTTGCTCTAAGATAACTTGGATAGAAGTGGAAATATATTGTGTAAAATAAATGTAACATCTCATGCTTTTCTTAAAAGGAAGAATTAATAACGGAGAATGAGGATTCATAAAGCCAACCTTAAACAATGAGGATAAGCTAATAATGATTACCTTGCTGCAGCCATTGTTGATCTTGATGATGATGATGATGGTTGTACATGTGAAGGTCAATATCATTATTATTTCTAAAATTTTCTGCCATTCCAAGCCTTGTTAGTATGTGAGTTGATGTCTGCATTTCTGACCTTGCCACACAGTTCATTGGTTAACTGAATCCAAAGTTGGAGGAAAAGTTGAAAAAGTTGTTAATTCCTAACCACCTGCTCCTTGATAAAGTATTGCTACTGTTGTTGTCTTTTGACTCTTTTGTCATTTGCTTTTTGAACTCTAGCTATTATCCTGCAAAATTCTTTCACGACCACTGCGAAATTATTCATTGGACATTCTCAAACACTTAGATTAAAATAGTGAACTGTAAGATTGATTGTTATAACATTAGACTCCAGCATCTTGAAATTATGGGAATACTTGGAATTCTGGTAGCTTATATTCATAGCTTGACATCGCTTAGATGAGAATTATTTTGTTTCTCTGACTGAAAATCCTTTATTTTCAGGACAATGTTAGAAATCAGCTCATCCAATTTGAACTCTTGCTCACCACTGGAACTTTTGTTGTCGCCATTTTCGGGGTTGTTGCTGGAGTTTTTGGTATGAACTTCGCAATACCATTGTTTGATGATCCAATTGCGTTTCAGTGGGTTCTCATTGTTACTGGAATCTGTGGCATCATCATCTTCTGTGGCTTCTTGTGGTATTTTAAATACAGAAGACTAATGCCTTTGTAGATGCAATGGCTTTTTATTCTCTAGTCAAAGCAAATCTACAAAATCAGTAAGAGGCCTTCTATTTTGGTTTCCATCAATGTATTATCATTCTTTTGAATTTGCAGTAGTGCCTGCAATTGGCTACCAGAATTAGCTTCTTGCTGCTGTAAATGATGTGCCTTAATAATGCGTTATATGTTTTATTCTTATGTGTAGCTGCTTGCGTCTCTAGGTCCTCGAGAAATTATTCTGTGCGGACATTGGACGGGAGAACCGTCCAGTTTACGCTTAGGTACCGAGCCTCCGTACCGCTTGGTACCAAGCTCGGTATCAGACATGGCGCATTTTTAGTGGAGTCTGAATTCCGCACAGCAGCACAGAATAATTTTCCTCCTTCAGTAAGATAAATATATTTAATTCATTCATGTAAGGAATGGTATTTAGGGATGATGCAGGTTGTGATATTTATGATTATTTTAACTTTTTTAAATTTCGCTCTTCTTTAGGAGTATACAGAATCATTTTTTAAACAAAAAAAGTGATAAAATTTATTCGTCGAATTCAGTTTGTTGGGGTGTTTAGCTTGTTTTGCTGCTAGTGTCTGGTGTTTGCTGTTGCTGGACTATGAATTTCAGCTTCGTTTGGGACGACTTTTTTTTCTGCTTCTTAAAGCAACTTTCTATTATAAAAATTTTAATTTTTGCACTAAAAACTGCTTTATGAAGCAGTAAGAAAGCCGTCCCAAACAAAGCTTTTATTTCACCAATTGTAGCGATACTTTATAAACAGCCTTTATGCATCGGTTTTTTACCTCCTGCTGGGATCTTTGAATAGCCATACCTGCTACGCAGTTTGCTGCTTGGCTCTTTTTTCTGGAAGTGATTCTATTGCTGGTTGCTTTTGATTAATATCTATTCGGAGGAAGCAAGATGGTTTCATAATGCTCTGTTTATTTGGTTAAAAATGTCAATATGAACCCAACCCATCAACAATTCAACTGACCTATTAACTCATTTTGATAAAAAATTTATAATTTATTATGATTTATTAATTATAAAATTAATGATATTTGATAAAAAATAAAAAGATTATATCATAAATTAAAGAAAAAAATATATTAAATTAGCAATTTTTTTTTGGTAAATGGATTAAAAAAACTCTGATAAACAAGCGGGTTATTTATTGATGTGTGTATATATGTGTTGGGAAATTGAAATCCTTGGCTTAATTTATAAAAATAAGTGAATATAATAAGCTATTAACAAAATTACAATCACAATTTAAATGAGCAGCTTCAACGAAAACAGTATATCTATAAAAAAAAATACAAGAAAGACAACTGACTACTGCTAGCAATGTCATTTAAAGTCATAAATTGAATGGAAAATAAATCAGACTCAAATGAAGAATATCTAAAAGTTGTTGCGAAATCACCCAATATAGGCAGAAATGTGGGGCAAATGGAGGGCGAATTATTACGTCCGGACATCCAATCCAGACGCGCCACTTCACTCAAATACATCGGGGCCCGATGCATTTTGGTGACGTGACGCGTCTGGATTGGTGTCGGGACAAATCCGGACACCGGACCTAATAATTTGCCCAAATAGAGAGGGCTCATCATCATTCAGTAGCTAAAAAGGAGAAAAAAAAAACATTAAGCAAAAATTCTAAAACCAATATGGTATAGATAGATATGTGAGCAACAACAACAATAACAAGTCTTTATCTCACTAAGTGGGGTCTGCTACATGAATCTTTTTTCTTCATTGTGTTTTCTTAAGAGTCAAATTCTCATCTAAATCTAATAAAGAAAAGTTATTTATAATATTTTCTAGTAAAGTCTTTTTTAGGTCTACCTCTAATCTTCTTAACGTAAGTCAAATTTAATACATATACTTTCCTAATAGGGTTATCGGAAGATCGCCGTTTTATGTGACCAAACCATCTAAGGCGACTCTCTCTAATCTTATCTTCCACTAGAGCTACTCTAACATTTTCACGTATATGCTCATTTTGTATCCTATCTCTAAGAGTAAAGCCACTCATCCACCTGAGCATCCTCATATCTACAACACTTAATATTATGCTTCTTTTTTATGGCCAACGTTCTGCACCATAAAACATTATAGGTCTCACTACCATCTTATAAAAATTTCCCTTAAATTTGAGAGGTACTTTTCTATCACACAACAAGCCTGATCCATTCCTCCACTTCAACCATCCAACTTGAATTCTACTAATAATATTCCCATCTATTTCACCATCACTTTGGACAATAAATCTAAAATATCTAAAACGTGTACTATTATTAATGACTTGATCACCAAAAGTCACAATTCCCTCACTAGATCTATTTTTACTAAAATTACACTCCATATATTTAGTTTTAGATCTACTCAAATGAAAGCCTTTAGACTCTAAGATTTGCCTCCATAATTCAAGTTTACTTTAAACTCCCTCTCTAGTCTTATCAACAAGAAGAATATCATCGGCAAAAAGCATACCCTAGGGTACAACCTCTTGCAAATGTCTAGTGAGAATATCAATGGCTAAAGAAAAAAGATATGAGCTTAAGGCTAATCTTTGATATAATCCAATTGAAATAGGAAAATACTTGGTCAAATCACCTTGTGTTTGAACACAAGTAATAGCTCATGCATATATATCCTCAATAACTTAATATAAGCATTATTAACCACTTTCTTATGTTGAACACTCCATAGCACTTCTCCTGAAACTTTATCATATGCTTTCTCTAAATCAATAAAAAATCATAAGTAGATCCTCCTTATTCTCTCTATACTTCTCTATCAAACCTTTTAATAAGTGTGTAGCTTTCATAGTAGACCTACCTGCCATGAATCTAAATTGATTTTGAGAAACATTAGTGTCATGCTGCAGCTTATGCTCCATAACTTTCTCCCATAATTTTAAAGTATGAGACATTAACTTCATTCATCTATAATTTGCACAATCTTGTGCATCACTTTTATTTTTAAAAATAGGAACCAATATACTCATTCTCCATTCATTAGGTATATTTTGTCTTTAAAATAATATTAAAAAGTTTAGTAAACCAAGAAATTCCTTCAACTCCTAAGCGTTTCTACATCTCTATTAGAATATCATCAGATCCAACAGCTTTTCCACACTTTATTTTCTTTAAAGCCTTTTTAACTTCAATTTTACTAATACGCTGATAAAAATAAAAATCTTTATTTTCATTTAGGGTGCTAAGGTCACTAAAATCAATTGCATTCTCATAATCTTCATTGAAAAGTTTAGCAAAATATATCATCCACCTTTGTTGAATATTCTCTTTTAATAAAAACACTTTTTAATATTCATCCTTAATATACTTTACTTGAATTAAATTCTTACTACTCTTTATCTTTTTATTTAGCTAGCTTATACATATATCTTTCGTCATCCTTAATATCTAATATATTATATAAATCTTTAAAAGCTACAATATTTGCGTTGCAAATTGATTTCTTAGACTCCTTACGTGCCTCTTTATATATTTCTCAATTATCAGAATTTTTACAGCTAAACCCATTTTTATAACAAAATTTCTTTTTTTTTTCTTTCACATTTTGATGTCACTATAAACTATTTTTACTATTAGTAGCTTTTTACTTTGATACTCCAAGCATATTTTTACAAGGTACTTTATAGCTTAGTTAATAAAGATTTTGTCTAAAATTCATGCTTCTCTCTAGCTAACATCCTTTTTCTTCTTGTATACTTGAATCTCATGACATTCTCCCCAATGACTGTCAACTAACACGCAACATAAGTCTAGCACAATATCATCCACCGAACAAAATAAGATTCAGCAAACATGTTGGTGCAGTTGAAACTAACTCTACTTGATAAATTATTTTAAAAGGAGCTATATTTTTTTAGTATGGCATCTTTATTAAATTTTCAACAATCCTCCCCTCTCATCCCCATCACCACCAGTACTATTCTCTCTCCTAATTCTACATATTCTTTTTATCTAAATCTTGTTTGAGCATATTTGTCCCCCCTATGTACAAGATCTAGCTAAATCTTCGCCTCTCTCTCTCTCTCTCTCTCTCTCTCTCTCTCATGCATTCTCTTCTTATTTGATCTCTTCATATCTAAGTAAAGAGAATTCTAATTTCTTCTCATCTCTTTCCCCCCTTTACTTTCTAATAATCCAAAACCAACCATGATATAGAAGAGGTCAAATCCCTACAAGAAGAAATCCTAATATTGCATACTCCCCCATCTATGTTCCCTAACCTTGGTGATATTTCCACCCTTAGGGTTCTCCATACACTAAAAAAAGTCCATCTATCTTTAGTTCTATATGAAATTTCAGAATTAAGATGAGCATAAATTTTTTACTCTCATGATTTAAACAAATTATTACGTGCGGACAATATAAGTAGAACTTCATATGTAAAGAGTACATAATTATGTACTCACAAATTGAACAATATCAACTTTGTACTTCCATTTTTAAGCACATAGTGCTATTAAAATTATCCACACTAATTTCTCTAAGATTAACAAGAATCTCTAACATGGGAAAAGCTAACAAGAAAAATGGAGCAAAATCCTACTCATAATCCAGCAAAGACTTTCTTTTTTGTTCTGGTTAGAAAGAAGCTTAGTAGTAAGTGGTGGTGAGGACTCATATGGGAATACTGGAAGTTTCCTTCTCTCCTTCCAGAAGCTTGACAATATCCCAGCTATCAGGTCTCAAATCTGGTATTCTCTGCAAGCACAACAAGGCTAAGTTTATACAGAAACTGACTTGATCCTTATTGTAAGATTCTTTCAAATTCTCATCCACAATATCCAAAACATTCCCTGTCTGCGCCAGTTTCCTGCACCAGCTTATAAGATTTGCCGTGTCAAGCTTCAATGGTGATTCTAACACATGCAAAGGCCTTCTCCCGGAGATAATCACAAGAATAAGAACACCAAAGTTATATATGTCAGCCTTCTCGGTCAAATCACCACAACCACTACGTTCTGGAGCAATATAGCAAACAGTTCCTCTCATGCTTCTTGTGCTGCTAAGCTCTTTGCTAAATAGATCTCCACTGGACATCTCATTAGTTGCTGGTCTGCTCTTCTTCTTCCTCTTCTTCTTATTCTTCTTCCAACCATCTGTAAAGCTTACATTGGCGTTCAACTCACCATCACCTATGTGATTTTTGTAGCCATTGTAACTGCTGCTGCTGCTGGTATCCTTGTTGCAGTTGTTACTGGTTCTGAAACACTTCAGCCCGTTATCACCTTTGCCTTTCTTGCTGATCTCCTCAAAGTACTCCTCCTTCCACCATTCCCTAATCTTCCTCTCCCTCTCATTGCATCCATTGGAACCGAGACCAGAGTCGCTTATATGAGTTTCATCCAAGCTCCCCGCTTCGAATCCCAGATTCCTGAATTCAAGGGAGCTTTTCTGCACTTCATCCAAATCTGGATTCTTCTCGGAAAAAACCTGGCTTCCAATCCACTCCATCACATAGTCTCTACTACTGAGCTCGCTTCTGTCATCCTTCTTCCACCCCGAATCCCTTCCATCATTCAATGGAGAGCTTCGGTGGAAAAGGTTGTTGTTCTCAACACAACCAAGCTCCTCATAACAGGGGCTCACTGCTGACTCCTTCCCCTTCGGTCTCACATTCTTTTCATGATTCAAACAGGAAGAAGAAGAAGAAGAACAAAATGAGGAAAAAGAAGGACAAATGGGAAGAGTGATATCCACTTGTGGGCTTCCGGATGAGAGCTCCTGGCTGAACAATTCCGCGGCGGGCGAAGCCGCCACTTCAGTCTTCAACCTTGAGAGACCGAAGTCCGATATCTTGACCTGGAAATCTTGGCCGAGGAGAACATTACTGGGCTTAATGTCACCATGAATGATCGGAGGATCGCTGAGGTGGAGAAAGGTGAGAGCTTTGGCGATGTCGAGTATGATCTGAAACCTCCTGCTCCAATCTATAGGCGGTCGGAGAGGGCCAAAGAGCAGCTCTTGGAGACTACCGTTGCTCATATACTCGTAGACCATTAGGCGGTGGTGATTGCCCTCGAGGCAGAAGCCGAGGAGGGAGACAACGAAGGCCGATTGACGCAGATTAGAAAGCAGTTGAAGCTCATTAAGAAACTCGCGGTCTCCGCCGGACAGTTTGGGCGAGGCAGGATGAAGATCTAGGCGCTTGACAGCTACGGACTTGCCGTCGGGGAGGATGCCGAGGAAGACAGCGGCGGTGGCGCCGCGGCCTAGGGATCTAGAGACGGCGAACCCCGACGTAGCGGCGTGGAGCTCCTGGTAAGAGAAGCGGCGGAAGCGGGATGGTAATGGGGAGTCCACGGGGCGTGTAGAGGAGCGACAGTGGGAGAAGTATGAGAAGTAGAGCAAGAGAAACACGAGGAGGAGGAAGATGACTGATGGAAACGCAACGGCGGCTACGAGTAAGAGTTGATGAGACTGCCGCCGGTGGTGGGCGACAACGGAGGCCGGCGGCGGCGGCGGAAACTGCCTCGAAGTCATTCAAACTGCGGAGAGAGAGATTAATTGTTGAAAAAAAGACGAAGTTTGATTAATTGCTTCATAAAGAAGGAAAAGTTAGAATTAACTGGGGATTAGCAATCGAGGAAGAGAACGCTGGTTTATATATGATTTGATTTTAAGGGTGATGACAAGTATAATATAATGAAAGCCGGTGAAAGAGGAGAAGAAAGAAGCAGGAAAAACTGGAAAAGTAAGAAACCCATCAAAAGATGAGACTTTTTGGCTGAGAACTGAATATTTCGACCGAAATCTGACTTTTGATTTATAATATAGATCTATATCTAGCTTAGACGACTAATTTGATTGAGATGTTTCTTGTAATGCTAAAGCTTAGCTAAGTGCGTTGTTGGCATAAAGAAGATTATCTGGGATATTTATATTGGCTGGGCTAGAAAAATTATTAGGTGCGGAGTGTGCATCGTTCACATAAGTATTGGGTATCTAGCGGTACCGAGTGCAGGTACCGTTAGGTACCCAATACTTGTGCCGACGGTTCTCCTCATCCGCAGTCCGCACCTAATAATCTCTCTTTTGACCGGGGGATTATTGAAGAATTTCTGCTAGTATATGTGACGTGAGGCTGGGGATTAAATAATAAAGATGGGCTTCTATGTTGGAGAAGTTGATATCTCATTTTCTTTGACAAGTTTTGGAAATTTTAAAAGTGGGTCAGGATTGTACAGTGGTTAGAAAAGGTCATTGGATGACTGTCACGCGGAAAAGAGCGAGAAATTATTTCCTGCAGAGTCTGGACGTAGCTTTATATCCAACTCCAATTAAATCATGACATGTAGTTTGAAAATTTGAATATTCAAATTGAATTTTGTTTTAATTTTTATCTTACCAGTTTGATCGACCTAACCCAAAGGTTTAACATCCTCTTCAAATTTATGTTTTAGAGTTGACGCTCTTTTTTTAAATGAAAATAACCACAAATGCTAGAAAGAACCGATGAAGATGAAGAATGATTTAGAGGACGACGTTCTTTCTTTGAGCAGATGATATGCCTATAGAATCCAGAATCTGAATAACAGTATGCAAACTCCAAGAATGAGAAAAAAAATTGAAGTTGAAAGAGCCACAGCCTTAAGAAATAATAGTTTTTTTCTGTATACTTAGGGAATATGTCGGGGGTTCGAGGGGGTAGCGCCACTTAGCGGGGTTTGGCCTAACCACGGTCAACGGGCGGTGCCCTAGATGTGGTTTCTGGAGGTAGCACCCTAATAATAAATTTTGGTTTTAAGGAAAAGTTTAAAGTTCCGATTGTTTTTATTAAATTCCCTATAATAAAATTAGTTTTTTTTCTTTTACTTTAGCTCATGCTAGTAACATTTTTTCATTACGCTTTCACTGTGCTTCAATAAACTTTCACTACGCAGTGAAGTGAAAGCACAACTAAAGCGTAGTGAATGCACAATGATAGTGCAGTGAAAGCACAATAAAAGAAATAACAAAAGTTTCAGAAAGATTCAAAACATATTGGATATAAAGAAAAGCACAGTGAAAACATAATAGCAAATGCACAGTGAAAATCGACATAAAAAATAATCAAATATTTTAAAGCTATATAACCAACTTTTGAAAATTGAAGAAGTTATACGAACTGATACAATGAAAGCAAATGCGCAGTAAAAGCACACTTAAAGTGCAGTTAAAATGATGCTAAAATGAACAAAAATAACTCAAAATTTTAAAGAACAAAAACAATCTAGTTTTTAAAATAGAAGAACTCGGCACAATATCGATCCATGTGAATATGTAGCAAAAATGCATAAAAATGCACATCAAGTTCTTGCACTAGTTTGCACATGGAGATGAACTTTTGCACCAACTGGAATGCCAAAGGAATGCAATGAAGCGTATGGAATACCGAACGAGAGAGAAAGTGAGCAGTGAAATGCCGGCATAAAAAGTAAAATGACCTAACTCCGAGCTTTTGAACTCCTGTGAATTCAAAATTTTCATCTCTAGGTCGGGTCTCGGGTCGGTCGGGCTGCAAGACAAATAAAAATGAAATCTAATTAAATATCCACATGTTCAATCCACGTGTTAAGATTTAATTGAAGTCTGGACGTAGAGCAACGTCCGGACTCCACAAAAAATAATTTCTCGGAAAGAGGAGAGTAATGTCATAGTGTCTTTATAAAATTGGTGGTTTTTGATGAATTGTTTGATTTGAAGTATTTTATTTTGAAGTGAGTTTTAAATACAATATAAAATAAATATATGTATGTTAAAAATGAGTGATTGTTTGGTTGGATGCAAATCAAATATTTAGAAGTAAATAGAACAACGATGGCGATAGCTGGTTGCATGTGGGGATGGTGAGATGATGCATTTGGAAGTCTCTTGAATTGGAGAAATTATTCTGTCAGGTTACCTGACGTAGAGCTACATCAGGTAGCCTATAATATGTCGCCACGTGCACTTACTCTTTACCGTGCGGCCCGACGACCCGACTCGGACCGAATCCGGGATTACTATGTTCGCGTATTGCTCGGTATTTGCTCGGTATTGCTAGGTATTACTCGGTATTGCTTGGCAATAACGAAAAATACTGCTATTTGAAGACCAATAACGAGTAATACCTAAAAGAACTCGGTATTGCTCAGTATTGAACTCGGTATTGCTCGGTATTGGTCTTCACATAATAGTATTTTTCATTTTTGTCGAGCAAAATCGACCAATACCTAGCAATACCGATCTACGCAAACTCCCGGGTCTGTTCCAGGTCGGGTCGTCGGGCCGCACGGTAAAGAGTGAGTGCACGTGGCGACATATTATAGGCTACCTGATGTAGCTCTACGTCAGGTAACCTGACGGAATAATTTTTCCTTGAATTGGGCCGATTTGGAATACATAAAAAATGAACTAAAAAATTAATTCTAAATACATCAGCAAATTACTTTGGATTTGTTTTTAATCCAACCAAATATTTGAATTTTCAAAATTCCACATTCTTTTTATATTACACTTAAAACACCTAAAGCCGAACCACCCATTAAAATTTAAAAAAGTATAACTTTTTTTTTTTTATATATACATTTATTCATGTATAAATGCTTATATTGAGCAAACACTGTAAGATCTATTAAGTTTGTGAATAAGTAACTTTTTAGCTTAGCATGGTCACTAATTATGATAATATCATTTTGGATAACATTGATTATGCTCTAACTGGGTTGTTAGATGTTTGATGAGATTAGTGGAGGAGTTTGACTCTAGAGGAGGTATCTCAGGATAACATCAAGTAGGCAAATTACTTAAATAGGCATTAAGGAAGTCAACTTATAAGGGGTTCAAGTTTCTTGGAGGAGATCTACTAATTGAGGCGTGTGACTTGCACAAATCGGTTAAGGGGGTTGAGAAGGATGAGCTACTGGAAAAGGTGAGTTCTTGTATAGGGGGACAACATTCTAATTTTTGGTGGATTGTTGAATAATGTAGGAGGGCTGGTTTGGGTTGACTTGAGAGTGATGGATGATCGCCCAAATTTAATAGTTATTTAGAGTTTACCTAAATTTGGTGCGGTGTTGCTTGGGATGAGTACTAGAGCTAATTTGGGCGACTACCTCCTCTAACAATTCTAATTTTTTAGAGTATTTATCATGAGCATGCTCTTGAAGGTGTGGGAAGTCAAGTGATCATTTTGAACTTTATACATGTATGAATGTTTGAAATGACAAATTCGTCAAGTTTTAAGCATTATTGAATTCTCCAACTGCATGTCACCATCACCATGCATCCATCTGAATTTTATACAAGGTTCTAGCTAGTTAGCTTCTTTAGTCAACAAAAGGAAGATTGTTTTGTATGATGAGTGTCATGGCCATCAAAAGAAGTTCTCATAGGAAATCCTACAATCATGATGGATTAGGTTACAAGTTGCAGTAAGATGGTGACATAATATGGCTCATAAGTTCTTAGAACTTGGGATGATTTCTTAGGTATAAGATGGTATCTCTTAGAGTGGATCTAAGAGGCATAGGCTCTCCTTTTGAAATTGATCTAAAGGGAAATAAGGAAATGGGCTAAATAGAATGGGTCCGAAAGGTATCTTATTTTGTCAGATGGACCAACTTGGTGGTTGACATAGAACCTTTTTGGTAAAAAGTTTAGCGACCTAGTGGACAATAAACCTATTAGGTCATCAGTGTTGCTATCCTAAGAGTTTTCTTCACTAACTTAGACATCAAAAGAAGTGCAACACTTTCCAACATATATATACTTAAAACTTTTAAATGGATAATGAGCTTAATTAAGATGGTCTATGCAGTTAGTGTTAGCAGCTTTAGCTATCATAGCATATGAGTCAAAGGCGAGGAAACAATTTTGGATTATTGGTTGGTCTGAATGACATATATGGATAAAGATAATATATGTGCAATTGGTTGATAGGATATACAATAATGGATGAGATATAAATACGATGAGCTACTTAGCTTTTATTGGTGAGAATACATCCCTTTGTCAATCCTAGCGAAAGAAGCTTTTTCCTCTGCCCATGGCAAACTTAAGCTTCGTTTGAGATGACTTTCTTACTGCTTTCTAAATTAGCTTTATAGTATACAAATTTTTAATTCAAGTAAATTTTGTATTAAAAAGTTACTTTAAAAATCAATAAGAAAGTTATCACAAAATGAAGCCTTAGAGAAAGACTTCCTCTATGATGATGTTTTGCTAGTATGGTGGTGAGAAGAAAGATCAATAGACTCTCTCTCTCTCTCTCTCTCTCTCTCTCTCTCTCTCTCTCTCTCTCTCTCTCGTTGTAGTCACTAATTATAGTTGTTTCACATTGTCAAAGTCAATCGAAGAGTGGTTGGTTTTGGTCCTCCCAATGAGGCTTGATGACAAATGAAGTGAATGTAGAACAAAATAATGGATATTATATGCTAAAGTTTATATTATCATTTCACAGTATTGTTTTAGTTTGTAATTGTATTAGATTATCAAACGGCTTCAATTTTCTTAAAGCTTCTTGTTTATAATTTTATGTTTAGTCACTCTTAAAAGGTAAAAGGCCAGCTGCTACTAATAAGACTTTGTTTGGTTGCCTACAAATAAGACTTGGTTAAATGAGACAAGATAAATTTTGATTTGTCAAAGTTTCTCATTATTATTGATACGTGTTTTTTCCCTTTTTAGGGTTTTCCACGTAAAAAATCCTGTGTTCTCTGTGTGTGCTAGTTATACGTACAACGCTAAGACGTAGAATCAAATCTCTATCGCCGCGTAATTTCTAGCCCGCAACAATTATAAAAGCCTATAGTCTAAATTCTGCTACCTCATTCAACTTAGTACTTACATAACAACTCTTACACAGCTACGTATCTCTCAAAAGGCTTGACACGTTTCAATGAGAACATTGAATATCTATCAACTCAAGGAGAAATTATTCTGTGTAGACACCGGACTATTCGGAGGCGAATCAGAATACGCCAGGTCACCCGGTACACAACCGTGGTACACAGCAAACGGGTGATATGGCGCATTCTAATTCACATCCAGACAGCATCCGTATCAGCACAAAATAATTTCACCAACTCAAGACATTTGAATAATATTTTCTTTGCTATTTATCAAAAAAATTATTTATTTAAAATTTAAAATTATTTTCTATCAAAATTAGATTCCGTTTGTGATAGCTTTCTTATTGCTTTCTAAAGCTTATTTTTAGTACAAAAATTGTTATTTCAAAAAAAAATTTGTACTAAGAAGCTGCTTTAAAAAACCATAAAAAAAAGTTGTCCCAAACGAAACCTTAATCTACAATCAATCTCTGGAAAAGAAGAGTGAAAAAAATAAACATGTAAAAAGTCTACAAAAATTAGGTGATCTATCAAATGCATGCACACTTGCTCATCTATTTAACCAGCCCAAGATTATGTATGTAGCAGGGTAGGCATGGTTAGACTTTATCACCACCATGGATTTTTTATTTTAATACAAATAAATATTATTATTCTATCAAAGAATATAATTACAAAGGTTCAACCGGTCTGGTGGCTGCTCCGATCCAGCTTTAAAACCAGCTCTGCATTGGACCGGATTGAACCGACGGTTCAACCGGTGAACCATTGAATTAGTCTAGGTTGGAAAGAACCGGTCAGTTTATAAAAATATTTTATTTTTTATTTTAATTAAAATTTTAAAAATATATTTTAGTTTAATAAATTTTTTAAAACTTTTTAAATAATTTTATTAAATATGATGACTAATTTCACCATAATACATACAAGTTATTTTAAATACCTCACATAATTTATTTTGTGAAATGAGTGTACTTATCATTTTATAAAGGGTTCAAAGAAACATTCTCAAACTCTCCTATGATGTGAGACTAAAACAGTTGCATGAATAGTATGTTATTATATATTTTAAAATTTTATAAATATTATTAAATGCTCATATACTTATATTATATGATTTTTATTTTATTAATTTTTAATAATATTATTATTTATTACATCATCCGGTTCGACCCCGGTTTGACTGGTCGAACCGTGAACCTCTCCCTCTTTCGGTTCGTTGTCCGATCTAGTTTTCACAACCTTGTATATATATAGTAACTTGAGAAAATTATTATGCAAGGGTCACCACACCGGTGCCCAAGTGCAGTGTTAAATAAGCAAAGGTTCTCACATCATAAACGAATATGAACAAAGGAAGCTAGCCCATGAAACTAAGATTATGATAGGAACATGAAATATAGGTTCTCTTATAGACATATTAATGAAATTAATATATATTATGATTTATAGGAAGATAAATATCATATGTATTTAAGAAACCAAATGGGTTGGAGAAAAGACTAATGAGATTGATAATTTATGATTTAAACTATTATATTCGGATAGAAGTTGTTCTAAACATGGTGTGAATGTGATTATAAATAAGAATTTGGAGGATAATATTATAAAAATTAATAGAATAATTGCTTTAAAGATTGTTGTTGAGACTAAAATTTTTAATACTATAGCTGTTTATGTACCTCGAATACATTTGGATGGTTCAAAATTAAATTTTGGAATGAATTGAAAGAATTAATACAAAAGATATCTCTTAAAGAACAAATTTTTATTGGAGGAAATTTAAATGTTGCAAGAGTGGTAGAAGATTTTAAAATCATTCATGATGGCTATAGGTTTGGAACGATTAATGAAGTTGGTAAGATCATATTAAATTTTGCACTAGCTTAAGATTTTGTAATTGTTAATATTTTATTTAAGAAAATAGATGAGCATCCCATCACTCATAAAAATGGATATAATAAAAATTAAATTGATTATTTTTTTATAAAAAGAATATATTGTTAGATTGTAATGATTGTAAAATTATTTCGAATGAAAGTTTATATAGTCAACATCACTTATAAGTTTTGAACTTTAAGATGAAAGGATGTAATATAAAAAATAAAATAAAATATTATTCTAGAATTAGATTGGAGCATTTAAAGAACACTAAAATAATTTTTTAGAATAAAATTCAAAATCTTAAAATTTTACTATGCATGAGGAAGCTAATGTTATGTGGAAAAAAAAATAACTATTGATATTAAGAATGTTGCAAAAATGTACATTGAGTATCAAAAGAAAAATCTCATAATAGTAAAAATAATTGGTGGTAGAATCAAAATATGTAAGAAAAGATAAAAAAAAAGAATCTTTGTTATAAAAAAGTTGGTTTAGATGTAAAAGCATGAAAAATTGGAAAAAAATATAAAGGGGCCCATAAGAAATCCAAGAAAATAATATATGATACAAATAATTTAATTTTAATGATTTATATAATAGTTTAGATATTAAGGATGACGAAAGATGTATGTATAACTTAGCCAAACAAAGATATAAGAGAAGTGAGCATTTAGTTCAAATGAAGTGTACTAAGGATGAAGATAAAAAGTATTTTTAATAGAAGATATTTAACAAAGATGGATGAGATATTTCAATATTTTTTTAAATGAATATTATTATAATACAATTGACTTTAGTAATATTAGCACCTTAAATGAAAATATAATTTTCTTTATCTTCGTATTAGTAAAATTGAAGTTAAGAGAGACTTAAAAAAATGTGAAAAGTTGTTGAACCTGCTAATATTCCAATAGAGGTATGGAAATGCTTAGGAGATGAAAGAATTTATTTGTTAAAAAACATTTTCAATATTATTTTGAAGACTACAAAAATGTTAGATGAGTAAAGGAGTGTATTGATTCCTATTTTTAAAAATAAAAGTGACACACAAGAGTATGCAAATTATACAGGAAGTTATTATCATACATTTAAACTATAGGAGAGAGTTGTTGAGCATAGATTACAACGTGATACTACTGTTTCTCAAAACCTGTTTGGATTCATGCATGGTAGATCTATTATGGAAGCTACATATTTATTGAGACATTTGATGAAGAAGTATAGAGACAATAAAGAGGATCTACATAGGATATTTATTGATTTAGAGAAAGCATATAATAAATTAGTTCCAAAAGAAGTGCTATGGAGAATTCTAGAAAAGAAAGGAGTTAATAGTGCTTATGTTCAAGTCATTAAGAATATGTATGCATGAGTAGTTACTTGTGTTCAAACACAAGGCGATTTGACTAAGTATTTTCCTATTTCAACAAAATTACTTGAAGGGTCTGCTTCACGCCCATATCCTTTTGTTTTAGTCATGGATGTTCTTACTAGACATTTACAAGAGGATGTGTATGCTTTTTGCTAATGATATTCTTGTTGGTAAAACTAGAGGAGTTAAAGGAATTTGAATTATGAAGGTCAACCTTAAATTCTAAGGTTTTTGTTTGAGTAGATCTAAAATTGAATACACTTAGTGTAATTTTAGTAGTAATAAATCTATAGAGGGATTGTGACTTTGGGTGATCAAGTCATTAATAAGAGTACATATTTTAGATATCTTGAGTCTATTGTTCAAATAGATTGTGAAATAGATGGGCATATTATTATTATTATTATTATTATTAAGTAGATGGGCATATTATTAGTATAATTCAAGTTAATGCATTGGGCATGTTGTATAATAAAACAATATCCCTTAAAATTAAACAAAAAATTTATAAGGTGGTGGTGAGACTTGAAATAATTTATGGCACAAAATGTTTGTCATTAAAAGAGAAGTATAAAGTTAAGTTAAAAATTGTAGAGTCAGGTGGATGAGCGGTTTCACTCTTAGAGACAGAATGCAAAATGAAATTTACATGAAAAGGTTGGTTTAGCTTCAGTTGGAGATAAATTTTGAGAGAGTTGCCTTATATGGCTTGAACATATAAAATGTTGGTCTTTCAATGACCTAATTAGGAGAGTAAATATATTATTTTTTATCCATATTAAAAAAAAAAGTAGATGTAAACCTTAAAAAAAATAGTTAAAACATATGAAAAATGATAATTTTTCCTTAAATTTAAATAAAAATTTAACTCTTAACATGACACTAAAAAAAATAAGTTTTATATAGCAAACCCCATGTAGTAAGATAACGATTTGATGTTATTATTGTTGTAGTAGCAGTAGAAAATTGCTCATAATCAATCTTTTGGAGTAAAAATGAAGAAAAAATTAAATTACCAAAACCACTCACCAAAAACTTCACACTACCGACGGCGGAACCAGCCCTAATTTTCAGGGGGGGCAAACTTATAAGACATATATGTTGGGGTCCAAGGGGGCAGTGTCTTCTGACGGGGTTCGACCTGTTGGGGGCAATTACCTAAAGACTATAGTATTTTAAAATTTTTAGGGGGGGCAATTGCATGAAAACCCTTTTAATAAAGACTAAAAAATGAATAAAAATGGGTAAATTACCTAGAAAACCAATATAAAAAAATTTAAAAAAAAAATTTGAGGGGGGGCAACTGCCCCCCTGGAACCTATTGGGTTCCGCCCATGATGTCTACCGTAGAAACTAAAATCCTTGATTTTGACCTTCATATGTGTGAGGAAAAAATCCCATCTTCATTTTTGGAAGTAGAAGGAAAGCTGTTAGTAATGCTAATTGGTTGTCTAACAAGTCAATGGAAGTCCACTTTTTATTGTTAGATTGATCGCACACACCCAACAATAATATTATAAATATATTATTCTCTTTTATCACTATAAACACAGCTTTAATATAGTATAAATATACTTCAGTATAATTTATTCAATGCTAGTTATGTAGAACTTAGATTTGTGTTTCCAAAGTGGGGCATTAATGTTTTGTAAGAATAATATCATATTACAGCTTTTTTTTTTAAATCCAAAGCATATAAGCCCAAATCAAATAAGCAAGAATCTTACATATAAATTTATAGCAAAGAAATCACTCTTAAAATCAGCCACACCAATAGTAACTCCCTAACTAAGGCTTTATTTGGGACGGTTTTTTTGCTGCTTCTTAAAATAGCTTTTTAGTACAAAATTTTTTATTTATGTATTAAAAAATTGTTTTAAGAAGCAATAAAAAAGCCGTACCAAATGAACCCTAAATATAAAGAATCTACTTCATTTGTTGCTGCTTTGCTTTTCAGACAATAACCACAATTTTTTATTTGACCACTACTTTTTCTAAAGCTTTTAAATAAAAAAAATTGTACTAAAAAGCTGCTTTGAACAATAACTTTAAAATTTTACTTTTTATACAATAGCTTTATAAAACAGTAAGAAAATGGTCTCAAACAAAGGCCCGAAAATAATAAGAAATCTATCTCAAACGAAACCTGTGGTTATTTTGGCACCATAAAAATAAAAAATAAAAAAAAATTCAGTACTCATACAACAAAGAGAATAACGAAATAACATGATCATTATGAAGGACTGACTCATAGACTAAGATTAAAAGAATATGTCTTAGAACCATAAGATGCTCAAAGATCTAAAAAAAAAAAACTTTTCTAATAGTTGATATTATAGTCATTCATCTTGATCACAAAGAAAAAAAAAAAAAAAAAAGAGCCCTAAGGAATGAATTATAGCAATCCATCCTAAAAATCAAAATGCTGAAAGAAAACTTACATTTTTAACTAAACATCCACTGAATTCAAAACTATAGCCATATTCCAGAAATCAAGAAGAGTTGGAAGAGAAATAAAAGATGTTGAAATGACCTTTGCTCTTACATTCCGACCGTTAGAGAAACGCCCAGGCAACTAGTCAATCTTAACGGATGAATAGA
The DNA here is from genome assembly GCF_001605985.2 of Dendrobium catenatum. NCBI lineage: Eukaryota > Viridiplantae > Streptophyta > Magnoliopsida > Asparagales > Orchidaceae > Dendrobium > Dendrobium catenatum. The sequence continues at coordinate 821,522 of NW_021320146.1, read as the reverse complement.
TCAGCCTTGTAAACCAGAAGCAGGCATAGAAACCAATAGTTCCAGTTAACACAAAAAAGGCATAGGAAGCAATAAGCATGTAACCGAAGTATAGAATGCCAGAAACCATTTTGGTTATCTCCAACTTTGTAAAGAAGTAGAAAGCAGCATAGAGAAACAGGTAAAGTGCAGAAGAACCTGAAGTGAGGTAGGATCTCCACCACCACAAGTAATCTTCGCTGCAGAGTTGGAAGTAGCAGAGTACAATGGTGATCTCGGCACAGGTGACAATAAGGATGATGAAGACAAGGAACAGAAAACCGAATAAGTAGTAGAACTGCTGAAGCCAAATTGAGGTCAGAATGAAGAAGAGCTCAATAAATACTGCTCCAAATGGAAGAATTCCACCTATCAGTATCGAGAAGAGTGGATTCATGTACCAAGCCTGTTCAGGGATCTGCCTGGGAATCTTGTTGGTTTTCACGGGATCTTCAACCGCAGGCTTCTTAGATCCCACGTAGCCACCGATGAAGACGAGAGGCACAGAGATGCCAAACCATAAGAGTACAAGAGCAAACATGGTGGAGAAGGGTACAGCACCAGAGGATTTTTCACCCCATATAATGGCGTTCAGAACAAAGAATATAGCAAATACAACACCAGGGAACATAAATGCCGTCCGCAGGGAAATTTTCTTCCATTCTGAACCCTTGAACATCTTATACAACCGTGCAGAGGAATACCCGGCAAAGATACCCATGAAGACCCAGAGTAAAAGCATGGCGCTCATCAAGCCTCCTCTATTTGATGGTGAGAGGAAGCCAAGAACAGCAAAAATCATGGTTACGAGAAGCATGCCAAAGAACTGGACTCCTGTTCCAACATACACGCAGAGTAAGTCAGAGTTAGTTGGAGTCCTGAATACATCTCCATGTACAAGCTTCCATCCGGTTTCCTCTAGAGCTTCTTCTTGAGTTTCTAGCTGGTTGTACTTCGAAATATCCCGATAGAGGGTTCGTAGCATGATCATGGCTACCATGCCAGACAGGAAAAGGACAATCATCAGAGAATTGACAATGGAAAACCAGTGAATTTGGTCATCAGACATAAGAAGGTATGAATCCCACCGAGAAGCCCACTTGATTTCACTCTCCTAACAGATGAGAAGGTAGAAGTAGCGCATCAAAATCTTGACAGTGGATTACTAACTTCTTTGAAATCATCAGTACTTTAGAAATTATAGCTCAAAATTTCCAACGCCTGTGATAACTAACCTGAAATTCAACGTCATATGTGAATATAATCTCTTTGTTCTCCTCCACCTCTTGTGGATTGTCAGAGTTAGAAACTGTGCGCTTTGCATGAGGGTCACAAGTCATCAGGCGAGTTCTGTTACCATTCCAATTTCCTTCGTATACATGCTTAACGCTGCAACCAAAAAAAAAAATGTCAATTCCAAAAAAACTCTTGAGATAGAAAGGGTTTAAGGATGAGAATAAAACCTGAATGGTTTAACTTCGAAGGCTACTATCCTTGCAAAGTCAGTTTGCTCATCTTTGTGGTATTTTACAAGAAAAGACAAATGATTGTGGATAAAATACTTATCATCCTTGCTCTGCAAAAGGAAAAATTTATAAATAACTATTCCTGGGTTCACGACAATTACAGTACTTTAGTTTTTGTGGATGTCGCTATATAATTACCCCAGTATATTGGCCTTTGACTCCAACATGGAAGCCCTGCTGGTAAACAGTTGAAGAATCCTGATCCAGCCTTTTGATAGGTACAACCAGTGGAAGATTATCGAGGATCCTGCATTACACGGAAAACAAAAAATGATGGAAATGCTAGAGATGTCTTAATAAAAACTAAAATGTAAGAAGGCTGTGCATAATGTGCTTACATGTTGACCCTATACTCATCTTCTATCTTCTCCCTAAATTCCTTTGCTTGTTTCTCATTAGGAGTAAGCTTGCAGATAATATTGCACATCTGTGGCTCCCTCATGAAGAACTGGAGGCAAGAAAAATGGAAATATATGTTGCTTAGGTAACACTGCTTAGGGAGTGTGCTCAATAGAAATCAAAATCTATCAGACTTACCCCGTATGGGGAGTTTTCAATTCTATCTCCACGAAGAACTTCCCCGAGATTTTCAGCACTATCAACTATAACATTTGGCATGCAGTATGGAAGTGAATAATAGGAATATGGCAGTTGTGTTTTTGTGGATGACAGCTTGTTTACTTTCACTTGAAGAGGGTCTTTCTGCAGCCAAAAAATGCGAGACAGCGTTTGCGTTTATGAATCAATATAAAAACAAACGTACCAAAGCATACTGACAAGATAATGGTGGATAAATAACATAAATAAAAGATCAAAGGGATTAACCAAGACATTGCAAAGTGAAGACATTTTCTCCAAATATTACAACTTTAATGTTTAAACAGTCCAAACAACAAGAACGAAAGCCAAGGCTTATCAAAACATTGTAGAAGATAATCTCAAAATTGCTATAAGAATTTCGAGGTCCACCATCTTGGAACTATAATGCAACATAGTCCTCGTCATCTTCTACATAGGCTTCTTAAAAATCATTAGGTATTACAAGCCAGACAGCCAGAAACCAAAGTTCCAGCAGTAGCCCAGGAAATGTAAGTCAAACTAAACGCATAACATCTTGCATTTAAAAGACACTCTTTCGAGCATATAAATTAAAAACAAAAAAAAACAAAAAACTTCTCTTCAACACTAATTTTCATGAATTTGGCATAATGGAAAGCAGGACAAATTATGGATTACATACGTTGCAAGTTCACGAATTTTCCCACAAGGGGAGTTTTATTTATTCATTTTAGTTCAAAAAGTATACGATTACATATAATATATACAACAACATCCCACACTACGTGGGGTCGGCTACATGAATCATTTTTCTTCATTGTGACCTATTAAAGGTCAAATTCTAGTTTAAATCTAATAAAGAAAGATCATTCATAATATTTTCGAACCAAGTCTTTTTAGGTCTGCCTCTACCTTTCTTAACATAAGTCAAATCTAATACCTCTACTCTCCTAACCGGGTCATTGGAAGGCCGCCGTTTTATGTTACTAAACCATCTAAGGAGACTCTCTCTAATCTTATCTTCTACTGGAGCTACTACAACCTTTTCACGTATATGCACATTTCGTATCCTATCTCGAAGGGTAAAGCCACTCATCCACCTGAGCATCCTCATCTCTGCCACACTTAACTTAGTATTATGCTTCTCTTTTAATGGCCAACATTCAGCGCCATAAAGCATTGAAGGCCTCACTACCATCTAATAGAACTACATATAATATATAAAAAATAAAAATTAATAAGATGTTTTAACAGTCTGGTTGTTCAAGAAAAATCATAGAGATCATCTCATTTGTGCAATTTTCCTTTTCAGCATAAAATTAATATCTATCTATCAACAATGTGAAAGTTAACATGATACCTAGGCACGATAGAACTAATCTTGTATTGACAACATAACAAAATAAAAATATAAATGACGATGGAACTTGTATTACTAAAATTATGTACTTAAGATTGATTAGGGTTGTAGAAATACTATCCAACAAGATAATATCATGTGCTTTTATAAATTCAACTGTAGGCGAGAAAATACTCAAAGCTATGTGAATAAAAATGAGAATGTTAAAATGGACTTGTGAAAACCAGTGAGGATAGAATGAGAAATGATGTATTAACGGGGCCACAAAGTAAAATTTATTGAAAATAAGATAATAAAAGTAAATTGAAGGGGTTTGTAGTAATGCATGAAAAAGATGCACCAATAAGACAAGCAAATATGAATAAATGTGGAACAGACAAACATAGCATTGTATTAATTATGCTGAACCCATGAGCCCAAATTGGACTTATATTTAATTTTGATTATAATTATTAAAAAACATAGATGGAGACTATTTACCGTTAATCAAGTGTTTCACAGGCTAAAATCATGAATGAACTATAAGGGATCTTTGGGGTCTGTTTGGCAGCAGGATTTAGAATAAATCTAGCCTAACGGTCCCAATACAACAACAACATCAAGCCTTTATCCAAATGTGGGGTCGGCAACATGAATCCTTTTTTCTCTGTTGTGTCCTATTAAGAGTCAAATTCTCATTTAAATCTAATAAGAAAAAAACATTTCTAATACTTTCTAACCAAGTCTTTTTAGATTTACCTCTACCTTTTTTTAACACAAGTCAAATCTAATACATCTACTCTCCTGACCAAGTCATCAGAAGGTTGACATTTAAAGAAACCAAACAATCTAAGGCAACTCTCTCTAATCTTATCTGCCACTTGAACTACTACTGATGTGAGGCGTGTAGGAGTTGCTTGCGGAAATTAAGACAGTAATTAAATAAAGCATTACCACCAAAAAGTTATCACTAATAAAGTAAAGGATTAAAAATTCTAAGTAGTCAATTTGCTTAGGCAAAGATGTGCTTTGAAGTTAACCAAACAATTCAAACAAAATCCAATGATAAAAAGGGAATACTTAAATGCTCATAACAAAATCCTACGCTTAATAATGAGAAAATTCACCTCGAGCACCTTCTCACTTGTTCACTCTTGGCTTTAGCGGCGAAGAAAGAACCATACAAGGACGGAGAGCACCACTACGAAGGAGACGAAGGTCTTCGTTACCGGAGAGGTAGCAGCCGGTGGAGGTGGTGGTGGACGGCGGCCGATGATTGTCCAACGTCCTTCGGGTAGGAAATCTTCAACCATCCACGCCAATTGGTACCGGATTCGGTGGAGATAGCCGTTAACGGTTAAATCCCAACCCGGGTGGGGTCGAAGAACGGGGATCTTAACACGACAACCCTTCCTTCGGCGTCGTAAACAAACCTGCGGTCACGCTCGGGATCCGCCATTCATGGTGGGATTGAATAGGGAAGAAGAAATAGAGAGGTGGGAGAGCTTGCCGTGAGCTAGGGAGAGGGAGAGGTGGTGGAACCGTGGCCTTGGAGGAGGGAGGAGGGATGCCGTCGGTTTGGAGTGGGGAGGAGAAGGGGGCGAGTAGGCTATGGGTTGGGATTTGGAGGGAGATTTTGTTTTAAGAAAATCTGAATTTGAACTTCAGATTTTCTTTGATAGAGGGAGAGATTAATTGCAATTAGAATCTCCCTAAATTAGGCTAGAGAGATGGGCGGCTGCTAGGGGGGATTAATTGACTACTTAATGGAGGCTTAGGTGGCAAGTGGAGAGAGAAAAGGATGAGAGGGGGGGCGGCCACACATAGAGAGAGGGGGCGGCCAAGCAAGGAGGGAAAGGGAAAATTGTAATTAATTAGTGGGGCCAAGGAAATTAAATCAAATCTAATTTTAAATTTCAGATTTAATTTAATTTGGGAAAGTTTTCAAATGAGGGGAGGGAAGAGAGGGAATTGAATTTGAATTTCAAAATAGATTGGACCTAAATTAAATCTCTTTCCTATTTGTGGTGAGGTATTTTAGGAAAGAGTTAATGAGGGATTTGAATTTTGAAATTCAAAATTCAAACAAGGAGGGCCGACAGGATGGCTCACGGGGAGGAGGGGGCTGGGCAAGGTGGCGGTGGGCTGGCCTGAGCCAGCTGCTAGCACAACCGGCGGCAAGGGGAGGGAAGACCGACGGGTCTTGGGTGGATTGGTTGGGTCGGCTGGTAAGGGAGATGGGAAAGGGGAGGGGAAGAGGTAGGGTGTAGGAGGTGAGGTGGGGAAGAAGAAAACAAGAAAAAAAAATAAGATAAGACCAAGAGCTCACCTATGTGGGCTGTTGGGTACTCCGGTTTGAGCCTCTCCTAGGTCTCCTCTCTTTCTCTCAAGCTCTCAAGCAAAAAGAAGAAAAATTGAAAATCTGAAATTTTATTTATTAATCAAACATTAACCTCATACAAAGTAGAAGACCTCTCTATATAGGTCTCATCAAAAGAAAATAAAATGACTCAAATGCCCAAAGGGCTACAACAACGAATCAACATCCATAAGGGCAAAATAGTAAACTGAAAAATATGAAATTAAAAGATACATGGAAAAACATCAGAAATATAAGCTCCTAATCATAGCCGTCGATCTATGATTCCTTCGCCGGTAGACCTACCTAAAATGTCTATCGATGACCTCATCAACTACTCCAGCCATTTCACGTATATACTCATTCTGTGCTCTGTCTCTAAGTAACACTTACTTTTATGTTTCTCTTTTAATGGCCAACATTCTGCACAATATAGCATTGCAGCTCTCACCAGCACCTTATAGAATTTTCTCTAAAGCTTAACAGTCCCAATGAACAAAATAAATCTTGCATTTTTTCAAATCTCATTTTACCTCAATTTCTTTGTAAATCATGGATCTAATAAGTCCTATAGTTCAACGTGCGACATCTTGCCTTTGCCAATGAACTCCCATCCTAACTTCCTCACTTTTTTACATAGAGGGAAAGACAAGGGTTTTAACTATTAGAATTATTGCAATAAGTTTAAAATTAAAATTTTGTAAATTTAATTTTAAAAATTAATATTAGTTAACAAAAAGTTATTAAGTTATGCAAGATATTATTATTTGCTATTTAATTTTATTAAATATAAATTCATAATTAATTTTATAAATTCTTAATATATGATAAATTAAAATGTTATGTTATGCTAATTATAATTTAATTAGTATAATTAGAATCAATTAAAAATCATTAAAAGTATTAATATTCAATCAAATAAATTAGATATAGATACATTAATTTATAAAACAAATTAGCATTAATGATTACTACTAGTAAATTAAAAAGATATTAACGTTAATAAATTTTTATTTAATTTGACTAAATAAAAATTACTGTTTGAATAGTATAAGTACAGATTAATTAAATTACATTTACTAAGTAATGATTACAAAAACAATTGTTTAATATACAATGAATAATTGAGACATTATCTTATGCTAATTATAATTAATTAATCTCTAAGTACTATTGATATAGGATAAGTTAATATAACAAAATGTCACAACCGTTTAAATACTTAAATCTTGAAATAAGTAGCCAAATAATTTACATGTATTTAACAAGAATTAAAACTTATCATACTAAACAATTTTAAGAATTTCACCCCCACAAGGTTTACTAAATCAAGATTTATAGGATTTGCTAAATCTAGATTTAATCCTAATTGAGTTAAGTCCTATTTGGCAGCCAAATATCCCATGATGCACCAATACTTCGCCATTAAAGAGGATGCAGTGTCTAACAAGAGCAACACACATTTGAGACACATGTTAGACATGCCTATTGCATGTCCAATTAAAAAAAAAAATTAGACACGCGTATTCTAAATAAATAAGTTTAAATTTTGTAAATTTTTAGTAAATGCAGAATTTAATAAATAAATTAAACTAAAATGAGTACAAATTTAGCTGTTCTTAATGTTTTCCTTAAATTTATACTTTTTTCTAAGCATATCATGATTTATGAAAGTAAGAGAATTTTTTATTCATCTTTTTTGCATCCTTAAATATTATTATTATTATTATTTTCACCTTTATAATATTAGAATTTGTTGACTAATTTCATCTTTATTTAAAAGTTGCAATTACCATACATTTTATTTTTATTTTTAAGATATGTAAATCATAATACTATATCAAAAACATGTCTATGCCCTATATTTTAAAAAATTGGCATGTCCCATGACTGGGATCTATTGTATCCATGTCCTCGTGTATGTATCAGTATATCCTCACAAACTATCTCCTAGAGCTTACAACAATAACAACAACAACAACAACAAGCCCTTATCACAATATGTGGGGTCAGCTGGTTAATCTTTTTACTCTATTATGCCCTATTCAGAGTCCAATTCTCATTTAAATCGAATAAAAAAATCATTTTTAATACTTTCTAACCAATTCTTTTTATGTTTCACTCTACCTTAACATAGGTTGAATCTAGTATAACTACTCTCCTAATAGAGACATCAGAAGGCTGACATTTTATGTGACCAAACCATCTAAGGCAACTCTCACTAATCTTAACTACCATTAGAGCCATGTTACAATTCGGGAGACCGACCTTGTGTTTTGATGATTATAAACATTATTGGATAATTATCTACTTATTCCTGCATATTATTCTGGATATTTGTTTTGTGTGCATTCTGGATATTTGTTTTGTGCTATGCTAAGCTTTCATGTAACAGCATACACGACGAAAGACTAAAGATTCAAGCTCAAGACTATTCGTTGTGAGTGTATGAGTTAGACTATGTATTGAAGAGTCTGTAATTCTTCTTTCTCTTGAGTCAATATATGTAAAAAAGTGTATGTTAGCTTAACAATCATGCACACACACAAAGGGAGCAAAAAAAAAAATATTTTAATTTTTTTGTTACATCATACTGTATGATCGCAATCGTACTGTACAATCTCAATCGAGTTGTATGATCAGTTGAAATAGAAATTAATTAAAATGTTTAATTTAAATAAAAAACCAATTTGAATTATAATAAATTGTACAATATGACCACCACATCGTATTTTATACTATTCACATAGTACGAATATATTAATATTGTACGATCTTTAAAATTATTGTTTAATTAAGTCAGTTGATTAAGCAATCAAATTGTATTGCACGATCATAGATCATACTATACTACTCGCTTGAGGAGTTTCTGGATAAAGTTTTTTTCGTCCAATAGATCATAGGATCGTATTGTACGAATCACCTGAGGGCTCTATAGATGATATTTGATTCGTCCTGTGCAATCCGATCATGATTTGCACTGATTGTACTATACTACTGTTCCTTCGGACAGTACAATCAGTTAAGAAATTAAAATGACCGTCCTGAGCACTATTCATCATATAGTACTACAATTTGATATTTGAACTTATCATATTATATGCTCATATATCGTACTGTATGAAGAGTTATGACTAAATTGAAAATTAGAGTTTTTTAAAAGCCTACTATCTAAACATCTCTTAATTCATTTGAGAGAATTTTTTGGCTGTCTGAGGGTATGTGTCTTCTGTAAGCAAGGGTTTGAAAAGAGAGATTTGAGCAAGAGAGGGAGAAGTGAAGTTGTAAGAGGGAGAAGAGCCTTGTGAGTGTAAGGGTGTGTGAGTGTGTTTCTACATGGTTGCTCTAGCCAATGTTCACCATGTTTCTCCATGTGTCAAAATCTTTTTTGAGGGAAACTTCTTGAAGAAGCTCTTGGAATCAAAGGGCCACCGGCAACTCCGTGTCACTGGGGAAGGTGAAAGGGATTCGGCTACTCCGCCGCACCGGGAAAGGTGAAAGGGATTTGGTTCTCAGCCGCACCGAGGGTGGAAGTGATTTTTGTGATGGCTTCTCCACCTTAATGAGGGGGCTAAAGGAGAGACTAAATTGTTTAGTACAATACTCTGAGAGGATGACTCCAGGGAGTGGATGTAGGTCAAGTTGGCTGAACCACTATAAAATTTCGGTGTGTTTATTTCTGTACTTTATGCACTTCATGTTCTGCAATTTATTTACTTGCTAATTTACTTCTTGCAATTTGATTTTTGTTTGTGATTATTGTGATACAACTCATACAAGACTTGTAGTTGATTAAGTTTATTTCTTAGATGAAGAAGAAATTTAAATCAAATAATTAAAAAAACAAAAAACAAAAATATTTATTTTTCTACAAAAAATCCAAAAGGCAAAAAATTAGCTTTTGTTTTATTATTCGCTTCCACAATAAGAAAATGTGATTTTGACTTTAAGTTTGAAAATTTGGTTTTAATTTCAAAAAGATTTTTGAAAAAGTTTGTTATAACACCAATTCATCCCCCTCTTGGCGTGTCGTTCAATAATTCAAGTGGTTTCACAACCATCCTTTGAACTTTCAAGCTACTCTAACCTTTTAACGTATATATTTGTTTCGCATCCGATCTTTATTTGTAAGGCTACGCATCCATCTGAACATCCTCATATTTGCAACACTTAACTTAATTTTATACTTCTCTTTTAATGGCCAACATTCTGTACCAAAAAGCATTGTAGGTCTCACCATCATTTGATAAAATTTTCCCTTAAATCTAAGGGGTACTTTTCTATCACACAAAAGGCCCGATGCATTCCTCCACTTCAACCATCCATCTAGAATTTTACTAATAATATCCCCATCTATTTCACAAGCGCTTTAAACAATAGATCCAAGAAATCTAAAACATGCACTCTTTTTAATAACTTAATCACCTAATATGAATATCATAATCTCACAACTAAATCTATTACTAATAAATTTACCCTCCATGTATTTATTCTTAAATCTACTCAAGCGAAAACCTTTAGACTCTAAGGTTGGCCTCCATAATTCAAGTTTGTCATTGACTCTAAGGTTGGCCTCCATAATTCTTATGGACTCGAATTTAAGCATTATTAACTCATTTCTTTTCTAGAACTCCCCAAAGCACTTCTCTTGAAATTGTATCATATGCTTCCGCTAAATCAATAAATATCATGTGTAAATCCTCCTTACTCTCTCTATACTCATCCATAAAATCTCTCAACAAATGTATAGCTTCTATAGTAAACTTACCCAGCATGAAACTAAACTAATTTTAAGAAACATTAATATCACATCATAATCTAAGTTAAATTACTCTTTAACAAAATTTCATAAGTACGACACATTAAAAAATTAGTTTAGAACATGAAGATATGAAGAATCGAGCTCAAAATCTTCTTTTGGGTGTCTTAAATGTCTTATCATGTTTGAATGGGATTTAGATTGTAAAAAACTAATGGCTCAAGAAATTAATGAACACTAGCTAAACTACGTTTCTACTTAAATTTTATATAAATATATTTCAATCATTTAATTACTTTGTTTGTAAAACTATTTTACAATTTCTAAGGCCATGTTTGGTAAGGGTAAAGTGGTTAATTAAGATTATAATTAAGTTATTAAATTTTTATTATTTTTATTCAAATGATTAGACTTATGAGTATAAACTAATGGACTAACTACCCAAAAAGATAGTATTAAACAATAATAACATGCAAAAGATAATTAATTAAGGTTTAGGGTCATGTTAATCAGTAATAATAATAGGCAAACAATTTTATTATTAATTATGTTAACTAGGACTTATATAATCAATGCACACATAATTGAACAAACTAATCAATAATTAAGTATTTACTTAGGTAAATTATGAATTAATGGTTTTCATTCAGATTCATAAGGTTCTATTAGTATTTAATTAAGAAAATTAGTTCCGACATTATTAATTAGTCAATTAATTACTCCAACATACTAGTAATTATTTATTTATTATGGTTAACAAAATTAAAAAGTATTTTAAGAAAAATCATTAAATTTTAGTACTGCTTATATATATGCAAATTGGATATTACTTAAGGGTTGCAGAACTAAAATATTAATAAATTTTAGTTTGGCTAATTAAATTTATAGTATTTATAATTAATTAAAATATTAGAGTAATAAGTTATTAATTAATCAGCAATTATGATGGTAAAAAGTAATTAAGACTTAGAAAAGATTAAATTATGATAGCACTCGGATAATTTAAATATGAAATAGATTGACTTCATTATAATAATTATATCTATAATAATTATGTTTTCTATTTTGATTAACAAAAATACTTTCAACTTTTTCTGTGAAAAGAGAATAAATAGATCAACCAAACATGTTTTTTTTTTCCTTTAAGTGAAAGCAAAACAAAATAGAAATAAAATAAAATAAAACAGAAACAAAATGAATATAAAACAAATTCAAAAATGACCTAAATTTCTAATAATTTTCAATGGCAGCAATCCTAATGAGTCCCGAAGTTGTGAGCCTTCTATATGTCCACACATCTCTAAGCATAAAACGATTCTTATCAATTTATCATAAGAGTAACGATTCTTATCAATTTATCATAAGAGTCGTGTGCCCGTGTGCTTATACACGCATGACAACACATGGCTGTGACATGTGCAACATTGACAAGCTAGTTTATAACCACTAATTGACTTCTAGTCCTTTTAGGGATGCAAGTATGAGGAGATTTTCTTCATCTTCCAGCCCATGTGGCTATAAATAAAGGTTCAATTTCAGCTGCTAAAAATAATGAAAGAGCCTCATTTCTAAAATCATTATAAAGTCTTCAAGTGTTTATTTTAATCTATTCTTTGAGTCAAATATTCTCTCTTACTTTCTCTCAATCCTAGAGTGCTTCATTGCTCTAGCACAAGCATGCTTAACTTTGGAGTTTCTTATTGAAATTTCAACAATTACATCAAAAAACGTCTCAATATTTAAGAGTTTAGCTTCTTTTTACTTAAGGGGTTTCAAATCTCTCTCACTTAACTGACATCTTCGTCAGTATCATTATCCCAGAATCATCCACCAGGCATATAGGATACTAGAGATGGTCCCAACAAGTTCAAGTGGTGGCTCCCGCCATGCAACACTTGATCCCATATAGGTTTCAAGAGGTGGCCCCCATGGCATATAACTTTATCTTGTATGACACTTAATTCTCATCTTTCGGCTGATGTATTGCGCTGATAACATTTTGTAACAGTTCAAACTCTTAACTATCGATGTATTGTTCACTTTGGCTTTAGATGGTTTGGTCACATTAAACGGAGGCCTTCCGATGACCCGGTTAGGAAAGTTGAGGCATTAGATTTGACTTATGTTAAGAAAGGTAGAGGTAGACCTAAAAAGACTTGGTTATAAAATATTAGAAATGATCTTTTTTTATTAGATTTAAATGAGAATTTGACTTTTAATATGACACATTGGCGAAAAATGATTCATGTAGCCGACCCCGCGTAGTGGGACAAAGGCTTGTTTTTGTTGTTGTTGTTGGTGTAATTTCCCAAAGGTCATTGATTCATGATTGCTCTAGCACGAGCACACTTTGGAGTTTCTAATTGAAATTCCAACCATTACATCAAAAGGCACCTCAATATTTAAGAGTTTAGCTTCTTTTTACTTAAAAGGTTTCACAAATTATACCATTCATTTGTTTCATATTTTATGGTAAAATAGAAAAGAGAGAGAGACAGAGAGAGAGAGAGAGAAGCAACAAGTTATCAATATTCTTTCATGATTAAACCTAACTGTTTTTTCTTTTGCTCTTTAAATTTCACAATTCACTACAACTTCATATATTATTTCATGCAAAACTAACCCTCTACACTTTCCATAATTATGTTACCTTTACATATAAGATGATTTCTCCATATTTAGATTCTAATTTCATATTTTAAGTTCAAAAAGAAAAAGGAGTTGTCTCAATTTTAGATGAGACTTTTGTAATGGCAATAAAACAAAAGATATTATTACTATCTGAAGATATGACAGCAACCAGGGTTTTTGAAGCTCAAAAGCATATATTGTTACCAAGATCCTTTATCTTTGATGCTCAAAAGCATATATTGTTACCAAGATCCTTTATCTTTGATGATTCAATAAAAGGGTTACTTCTCACAAATAAGTGAAGCAACTTGAATTTTGTCTTGATGTTAAATTTTAATGTTCTTTTCATTAATCAACCCATAAAACCTACAGGAAATAATGCTAACCTTTGAAATTTGATTAACTTTAAATGATGGAGCACACGACCTAATGAATTCAACTGTTTAAATGTGTGCTGATAAATTATTTCATGTAATCAAGTGTTGATGGAAGTAAGTGAAAAATACATTGACCTGTGGCCTCTCAATTATTTATAATATTTTGAGGTTTCCTTTTACATAACGCTCAGAATTTTAAAGGGGTATCTGAAAACCAATGCATTATAGCACATGTACAACCTCAAAAAGATTCATGTAAACGTCTATTTACTGAAACCAAACTATGGGGTCAGTTGGAAAAATCAATGGCCAAGTAAGTTCTAGAATCAAATAAATTGATAGTCTGTAAATTGTTTTCTTTTCCCAGATAATGTGTACCAGGTTTAAACTCAAAAAGGCATCAACCAATAAAATAAATAAACTTGTCTTCCCTGGAGAAGAAATACAAAATATATACCAGTGACTGAGTTCACTTAATACATTTGATGATATTATGGTAATATTGGTGCCGTTACTTTGTTTTTCTTCCAATTAATTGCAAGGCAGCACTACTTTAATAGAGAGGGCGTATTTCAAAGCAATGTAATTGAATTTCTCCCCCAAGACCATTGTGGTTATCAGTAACGGAGCTTAGTGGGAGTTATAATAGCAAAAAGGATAAGCAAAAAAAAAAAAAAAAAGAGTAATATCTACTTACAGTAATTAAATGCATTCATCCTGTTCTAACCAATACCCAACACAGAATCTAAGATTTTGTTTGAGACAACATTTTGAGTGCTTTGTCATAGGAAAGTGATAAAAAATATAACAGTATCCATTTTTATGACCACATTTTCACTTCTTTTCGAAATTTTTTTCTTAGAAAAGCTGTTTTTGGGGGAAAAAATGTGGCTTTCTTTTAATATTAAAAATATAAAAGTATAAACTGCCACAAATGAAGTCTAAGAAGTGCTTGACTTCAAATGAAAGGTTATGGATTTCTCATAACCAAATTTCTATTGCTTTAAAGGTGTTGTATGGGTGATCATTTTATAAATAAGATTTAAGGAGGATTTATGTTAAATCCAACCAAATTCCTAACAATAGGCTTCTAAATTCCATCTAAAACAAATCTTAGGTTTAGCAGAATTTGATAAATCTCAGCCCATATAGGGGATTTATCAAATTCCACTTTGATTGCATTCAAGTGAATTACTCCATGTTCTCTACCTCCCTCACCTGTCCGCCCTTTCTTGCATCTCTTTGTCCCTTGCCTACCTAAACCTTTCACGCCAAATCTCCAACTCGATAAACTTTTCTCAACCACAATTCTTACTAGCTGGGATCCCCTACAAGCTCCAACAGTGGCTTGTAGTCAATCTTGGTAATATGGCGCATCACTTCCATTTTTTCTTCATGGTTGTTGACTCAGGAGCTATCTTGCTATTTCTTTTTTCCTGTGTGTGATCCATGGTTACCAGTAAGTTACAGTGGTCTGATAGTGGATTTTGTGAAAATCTAGTACCTTTAGTTACAGGAACCTATCATTTCTTAACAATGAAAGAATTCCCAGGATTTACACAATCAAGATTTACTAAACCCTACTTGAATAAAATTTACCAAATCTGAATTTGCTAAATCCTACTTGCAACTTATGCTAATCGTCTCCCTCTCCCCCAACCAGAACTCGCCCTTAGTTCTCCTCATCCTCACCCATGCATTATTCCCGAATCTTCAACCAGCGAAAAGCAAAAGATGTTACATGACCTTCACGGTACTGTACTGCAAAACAAGCCTACTTCTTCTCAATAGCAAAAATGAAGACCCAAAAAAGATTACATAGTGATCCAAAAAGAAAGAATCTTTAACCGACCAATAGCAAATCCAAACCTTGCCCTAGATTACGAAGAACGAATGTAATCACATAAGATACACTGATCAAGAAGTAAAGCATCTCGAGGATCAAATGGATCGAGTCAGGCAAGATAACATCAACAGAATCTAGAAGCTACTGATTCCCGTAACTACCTTTTGGAAATCCGCGGGCGCGACGCCGGGGAGGTAAAAGCCATTTCCCCTGAGAGCGTATAACGAAAACACCAACGCGATCCACGGTAGAATCGCCATAGATCGAGCGGCCTCCATCGCCGAAGAACCCACAGATGCGGGAAAAGTAATAGAGCCTCCGCAGAGGAAGATCTGGGACGAGCAAAACAAATGGAACGATACGATAGATCTGACCCAATCCCTACTTCTTCAAGTTTCCATTTTCTCTCATTTTATTTTTCATTGTTACGGTTCTCAAGCCAGCTAGCCGTCAAGACCTTCACATTTTTTTATTGCGATTGGTACCCATAAAATAAATTAATGAATTAAACTATCACAAGTTCACAACATTGTCGGCAGAAAAAATGCAATAAAAAAGATAAAATAAATTATATGTGAATATTGTGATGTAAAATAAAATTTTAAATTTATTTTATTTATATTAATATTGATATAATTTAGAATATTATATGTAAATTATTTTTAATATAAATGGGAAGATTTTAAAATTATAAATATATAAACTATCAAAATGCATAAAAAATATATAAAAGAAAAAAAAATTATAACCTATCACGAACAGTTTTTTCTTATAATTTGTTTGGTTATTGTTTTTTCAGCTTTTTAAAACTTTCTATTGTAAAAAGATTTTTATAATTAAAATAGCTAAATTATTTTCCACATAACAACTTCACAGTTAACTTTATAAAAACCTATAATAACCTCAAATAGACCCTTAAAGCTATCATAAAATTTTGTTAAAAATTATTTCCCATCACAAAAAGAAATTCTAAAAAGCAACGATAAAATAATAAAAAGGTTGTAGCATAGTACAATTATGATGTGATTTAAAAAGTAAAGCTATGAGAAAGCTGACTTAAACAAGAAAAAGTATCATGTGCGAACACCAGAACACGTCACGTCACTTTTTTGTCTGGTACCGCTGTGTACCGGATGACATGGCACATTCTGATTGGTCTTCGGACCATCCGGATATATACAAAATAATTTATCCTCCAACAAATCCTTAAAGTGGCTTTGAAGGTCATTCTGATGTATTTTATATCAAGATATTATGAATTACAATAATTTCAATATAAACCACATGATCCTGAAGTAGGGGTGCAAATGAGTCAAGACGAGCTCAAGTCAGGGGGGTGTTCGAGCCGAGCTCGATTGTCAATACCGAGCTCGAACTCAAGTCAAGCTCAAAAGTTGAGCTCGAGCTTGACTCGCCAGAGGAAAAAAAAGCTTGTCGAGCAACAATTCGAGCTAAGTCTGTTCGCCAAAGTCTGTCGCGTTCGTCGCCAGCTTCCCTCGTCGTCGCCAGTGTCGACGTCTGTCACCAGCTCCTCGTCTATGGTCAGCTTCCCTCGTCGTTGTTAGTGTCCGATTCCATCGCCAATTCCACTTCTGTCGCCAGTATCCACGTCCGCCACCAACGTCCGTGTCGGCATCAACAATTTCCAGGTCGCGATTTGCCGCCAGCTTCGACGTCGCCAAGCCCGCGAGTCGAGCAGTTTCCCGCGCTTGATTTCATGTTCCCATCCGTGATTTTATTTTCCCCACTGGCAATGCAAGCTGCTTGACAAGCTCGCGAGTCGAGCAATGCGCTATTCTAGCTCAACAAGCTATCGAGATCGAAATCGTGTTAGAAGTCCACGTTGATGTGATTTGATACCAAGATATATTTTCTGCAGGAAAATATGAATGCAGTCGCCCGTACTCTCTGATACGAATGGTGCAGATCTGGCTTCGACGACACTCAACGGTCGATAAAAGCTCTGATAGAAAAGTCTACGGAAGATAGCTGCCCATACATACTATAAGGCATCGAACGACGAACTGTATTCATTAGAAATTGAAAGTACAGATAAATGCTGGAATAATATATGTTATCTTGCGTGTTTAACACGCTGAGCCCCACATGGAAAGGAGACTCCTTGACAGTAAGTATCTTAGTTAGCAATTTAACTTACATTTTTTCTTATAAATATTTTTGAGTTTCCCAAAAAAAATATAAATATTTTCAAATGTTGTAATTAAATACATTTTTTATTTTTTAGTTTCAATTAAATTATATTTTGTATTTTAAATTATAAAAAATAAGGAATTTTCATACATATCACATAATTCTTATATATTTGTATATATATAGTATTTAGACCTTGATATTTATTTATATAAAATTTAAATGTCTAAATTACATTAAAACAAAACATTTAAATTAAAAAATAAGGAATTTTCATATATATCACATTATTCTTATGTATATATATATATAGTATTTAGACTTTGATATTTATTTATATGAAATTTGAGTGTCTAAATTACATTAAAATATATGAATGAAAAATTGATATTAGCAATATTCTTTATGTGATTTGAAGATTTGAATGTTATATAAATAAATAATAAATTTTAAGTGTTAGATATGTAAAAACATAAAAATTATATGACATATATGTAAATTCATCAAGCATAATTCAATTCCAGAGAGTTGCCTTTTTTAAGAGAATAATAATAAAATAAAATAAAAAATATATTTCCTCTACTCACCTTTGCTTCAATTTTGATATTAAGAGGATGATTAGGATTTGATTAGATCAAATGTGGCTATTTATGTGATATTATTGAAGCATATGTTACCTAGAAGCGTGTGTTGCATATGCTCATATTAGTATTTATAGAGTAGTTGAAAAATCATCCAATAAAGAATATATGACATCTCACCAAGTTGGTAGGTGAAATTTCAAAGTACTCATTAATCAAAATCTTATTGCGTTCATTATCGTCATATAATTGCAAAGCTACTTATAAGAAAAAATATTCTTTTTTTATAATTTTCAAGACCACATGTCTCATTATTGAAGAAATTATTACGTACGGAGTTCGGACGGGAGAATCATCTAGATTTGCTGAGTATTTGTAAATACTCAACAAATGAACAAATACTCGTAAAATTCATAAATATACTGAGCAAATACTAAGTAAATACTCAAAACTGAATATTTGTTGAGTATTACTTAGTAAATCCAGATGGTTCACCCATCCGGACTCCGCACGTAATAATTTATCCTCATTATTGACCTAGTATTCCTTTGATGATAACAAATATGGTTGATGTCAACTAATTAGTTAATAGTATTTATCATCCTGTAGCAATCGTCAAAATGATGATATTTTTCATTATAGGTGCTTTGAGGGTGGTTAAAGGACATAAGACAAAGATTTAAGTGAAGATTTCAAGCTCAAAAGATAATAATAGCTTAGTGAATGTGTTGCAATAGGTTCAATGTATTTAACTAAGTTTGTTCTTATTAATAGACTCAATTATGATAAATAATCTAATAAAAGTAATTGGATATACTATACACTTATTTATAAAATTATTAAAATTATCTTATAAATTTTTGGAATCTAATTAAGTTGGATGACTTTCTATATATATATACTTAATTGACTCATAATTATGATGTTCATCATATTTATATGATATCAAGTCTAATTGATCTTAAGGTTTTCATTCTTTTCATTAAATTTTCTTTATAGGTTTAATCATGGCAACTATATCATTAATTGTCTAATTAAAGTTCATAAACTTAATTTGAAACTAATACTCCTTTAATTAAATGGTTTATATTTTGGAAAATTTAATTGTTTCAAAATATTTCACCTCTTTCATTGAATTTGCTTAATTATGCTAATTATGTATTAATTTAATTACTAAATAAATGTGAGCTTAATTTTAATTCTATTATATTTATTTCGTTATTTGCCTTATATTATAGTATATACTTCTTATTAGTATTTTTATATTATATTATCTATAAAACTTCTTAAGATTCATTTTGGATAACTTATTTATTATTTTTTAAAGCAGGTTTTAGCACAAATTTAATAGAATAGTTTTGTGCCTTTTGGGGGAGCCATCTGGAGGGTTTTTTCAAGGATTTTTTGAATTTGTTTTTAGCTATATTTATGTGATAAATGAGGCTATAAATCTTGGTTACTTGGAGAGAATTTATCTAATGCTAAATCAAATTTGTGTGCTTTCATGATAATATTTTGAAGATTTTGAGAAGAAAATTGAAGTGTTCATCAAAATATTTTTAGTTTAAGCCTTCACTTATTAGTAATGTGTTTTTCATTAAATCCCTTATAAATTTTAGTTCATTTATGTATCATCTCTTAGACTTTGTTTTGGATGGCTTTCTTCATGCTTCTTAAAACAGATTCTTAGCACAAAAATTAAAAATTGTCTACTAAAAATCTGTTTTAAGAAGCAGTAAAAAAGCAGTCCCAAACAAAGCATTATTTAAATAGAGATTAAGGTGTAAATGTAAGATTATAGTCATTTATGGTTTGTAAGGTTCAAGAGAACTTTGATTTTAAGGTTCCTTATTTTAGGGAGTCGGTAGTCTGGCCATAAGAATTAGGTGTTTGGGCTTGTACTTTATCCATTAAAAGGAGTACAAAGGTTGCAATTTTTTTTCTACCTACTCGGAGATTGGATCTATAGTATCAAATTCTAGATAATGTTCTTGTAAGTTGGAGAAGGGCTTTAACATAGATATTACAAAAACTATTATGTCTTATACTCTATAGTTATACTTCCTATATCATATTTAATTATTCATTTATTCTTATAATTTCTTGAACATAATTATTTAATGGTGATTGTTATGCATAATCTTGAGCTCAATTGTTAAGTGGAATATATTAGCATTATGCTTATAAGTCTATTAATCTCACATAAGCATTTCTTTCCTTGCTTCTTCATTTTTTACCCCCTCTTTTACACTTGCTTAACTAGTGTTGTTAGCAAATTAATTAATTAGCTTATGTGATCAAGTAGATAAATAATATTGAGTTTTATTATTATAACTTACTCAATGGCTTTATTATTAGATTATGTATTAGTTAGACTTGTAGGTGGTCTCTATAGAATATGTATTATTGATTCATACTATCTTTGATCTAATAGATTTAAGTGTAGCATCTTAAAGATTGTGCTTATAATTTGAACACTTATTTTATATTAATTTATATGCATGTTGTGGTGGTGTACATGTGCTTAGGAGGGAGTAGATAGTTTTTTCCAAGGCTTTGAAAATCGGCCCGTACAATGAACCAGAAAAAGAAGATGTTTTATGATTCGATCGGAGTCAAATCGGATTACGTAATAAATACTTATTATATTTAAAAATTATAATAATGATAGAATTATTTGCAAATATATAATAAAAATTAAACATAATCAAATGAAGGAAAACCAACCACAATTGAAAATGCAACATTCTCATTGACAACAAATTTTAAACAATATTAAAAATGAAAGCATCCTAATCTTACAATATAATTATCAACTAACTAGAATTGAAAAATTAAAAACTCAATGCAACTTTCTCTTATCCAAGGAGATCCAAAAAAGGCAAAAAGTTCAAATTAGGAAAATTGAAATTGTGAACAATTGAACATACTCAAGTAATCAACATAAGAACCGATTAAAACAAAAAAGAAATTGCAAAGTTTTGTAAATTTTGTTAACATTTCCAAGAAGAAATTAAAAAAGTAGGTGAGATGTCGAACAAAGCATATTAGGATTTTTTGTTTCGAATAACTGTATAAGCTTTCCTTTAATTCTAAGCCATATGATCTTATATAAATGACTCAAAACGCTTTCTGCGTGAACCGCTCAATTATTTGAAATGTGTATTGGTTTCACAATTCGGCGGTCGAACCATCAGTTCACACGGTCCAATTCTAGTTCTCTACGAAACTGGCTATAAAGTGAACTGGGATCGGAACGCCGGAACTTCCAGTTCTCTACGTAACCGGCTTTGAAGTGAACCAGAACTTGCCAGTCGGCAGGTTCCCGGTTAAACTGGCCGATCCGATATTTAAAGCCTTTTTTTTTCAATTTTTTGTAATATTATTTTGATCACAAAATTTAAGCTTAAAGATCATCATAATGCCATATGATGCTCGCACGAAAATGATGATCAATAAAAAAATAAAAATAAATAAATAGCTTACAACTAATGAGTTATTGCACGTGAATTTCTAAAGACATGAAGAAATCATGCAAAACACGCGTCATACTTTTAAGAGTGATCTCATAGCAAGTAAGCTTCTCAATATCTTCATTGATCCTGGGAGAAAAATCATAATAAAAAAGGACTTGGTGGTTGTTTTCTAAAGAAGGTCAGGGTTAGAAAAATTGTGCAAGAGTTTTTATTATAAGATTAAAGGTTCGTTTGAGATAACTTTTTTATTTCTTCTTAAAGTAATTTTTTAGTAGGAAAAAATTAATTTTTTTTAATTAAAAAACTGTTTTAAAAAACAGTAAGAAAGTCATCCCAAACGAAGCTTAAGTATTCTTATTTATATTCTCCACCTAAGATTTCATAAAGTTAATTAAATTACTTAGAATTTCATGCAATTATTAGTAGCTAAAGTTCAAGATTGGTGAATTTCGGCATTAATTAGATTTAAAATAGTTAGAATTCATCATAAAACTTGATGATATTCAACATCAATTATATTTCAATTGCTTAATCTTGGCTTATTTGGATATGAGCATATCACTTTCAACATTGAAGGGTTCATTCCATCGAAACGTTCAATTTGACTATAAAATCGCTAAAATTAGAGTTCGAATTATCCTAAATTTAATTAGAAACTTCTCCATTCAAATATATATCGAGATTTGTGTTCGATCAAGATAATTTTTGTATAATACATGACCTATCAGCTTCTGTTGAGGGTTTTGTTTGGAACGGCTTATTATTGTTTCTCAAAATAAAATTTTAGTACAAAAATTCTTAAACTACATTATAGAAAAGAAATAAAAAAAGACTTCCCAAATGGACCCGAAATCAGCTTGGCTGCTTCTACAAGATTTGGAAAAAGTCTCAAGCAATCATAATATTATGTTATTTAAATTTAACGTTCCATATTTATCTTCTCCCAAAAAAAAAAGATTAAATAAATTACTCTTTTAACTTCGATCAAAAGAGTAATTTAAAAGAGAAGCATAATACTAAGTTAAGTGTGGCAGAGATGAGGATGCTCAGGTGGATGAGTGGCTTTACCCTTAGAGATAGGATACGAAATGAGCATATACGTGAAAAGGTTGGAGTAGCTCCAGTAGAAGATAAGATTAGAGAAAGTCGCCTTAGATGGTTTGGTCACATAAAACGGCGGCCTTGCGATGACCAGGTTAGAAGAGTAGAGGTATTAGATTTGACTTATGTTAAGAAAGGTAGGGGTAGACCTAAAAAGACTTGGTTAGAAAATATTAGGAATGACCTTTCTTTATTAGATTTAAACGAGAATTTGACTTTTAATAGGACACAATGGAGAAAAAGGATTCATGTAGCCGACCCCACATAGTGGGATAAAGGCTTGATGTTGTTGTTGTTGTTGTTCTTCTTCTTTTAACTTCGATCAAACTTGATTTTATTAAAATAAATAAATATATTCATATATGTTTAACGTGTTCCTACCTAAAAATCTTTATCCTGTGAGGTGTATTCGTTTGGTAAATTCCATTGGCCTTTTGTCACTGGACGTTCTAAGTTTCTCCTGAACTTTGAAAGCACAAAATTCACACCATCACAGCGGGACGCAGAAGACAATTTTTATTGTAGTTCCAGTAATTTTTCTGCATTCTATTGCTTCGCCGGGAGAGCTGAGAGGGAGGGAGATGGAGAGAGAGGAAGAAATGGGGCTGGAAAGAACGCTATCAATTGAGCCGCCTCCAGGTACAGAAATTTTCTTTGTTATTCCTTCCATGGAACCTTCAATCGCACCTCTTTTTTCTGCTTTTAACCCTATTTTCGAGATTTTCTAGCGGAATTTACTGCAAGTTGTTGTTTCGAATTGTCGATCTTATAATATAGTTGTTTGATTTGGCAGAAGATAACTTTTTTTTTAGAAAACTGCTGTAGTTCTTATGAAGAACATATCAATTACACTTTCGTCAATTGAACTTTCAGTGAGTGAGTATCTCAGCTCATTGGCTTGGATTTCTTTCCTATTACTTATTTTTTTCTTTACTAAACAAGTAGTAGTTTAGCTTTAGTAACGACGTATTACTTTTCCTGCAGCTAAATAGATCCCATATGTCTATAGATTCAACTGATTGGAAACAGAATGTGGGATGAAATCGTTGCACCTGTATCTTAAAAGAGGAGTTCTTTGTGACTGGACCTTGCTTCTATCTGCTTCTCCTTCCTAATAAAAATCCTAGTCGCTATGATTTTTTTCTCTTCCATTTGGTCCAAATTGCCAATATCCGCATGGGCAGACACATGCTTCTGATAAGAGTACTACTTAGTCCTGTGACTTTGGATTTATTATTATGTGTGGAGTCCGGAGAGCGTCCGGAGACCAATAAAAATGCGTCACGTCATCTCAAAAATGTACCGCGCTCGGTACCGAGGACCGGAGAACCATCCGGTGTCCGCACGGAATAATTGCTCGTGACTTTGGGTCTTGGAAGGTTCACCTTCATGAGTCTTCAATATTTGGGATACATTGATCTCCCTTGGCTCATATGGATGGTCTTCAAGGTCTACTTATCTCCTGTGGCTTGTTCCTTTGTGGTTATTGATTAAACAGGTAGAATAGTTAGCTAAATCATTAGTAAACTCTCCTTTTAGGCATCATCAGTAGGATACATATAGATTATAACAAGTGGCAGAAAAACTCGATGAAAAGAAGATAACTAACATTATTGCTAAGAAATTTGGCCTTCTAAATCAAGATGAGTTCATAGAAGTTGGAAAAAAAAAGTTGCAACTCAAGATATCTTCATTCTTAGGACCGCGACAATTGAAGCCACACCTGTGTCAAGCTTCCCATCAATTAAAGGCCACAATGAGCCTTTTATAGAAGGCTATTGAAAACCTCATGGAGTCAAGATTGACCTATTGAAGACTTACATTTTATCATAGTTGCATCAAGGTCAAGCCCAAATGTCTTTATAAATCAAACAAGAAAGCTTGTCTAAAAGGCAAGTGCCTTTCAACTGAGGGGCCAAGCTGGTATTAAGAGCCATTTTCCTAGCCAGATTAAAAGCCAACATAAGTACCCATCATGGTACCAACTACCATAGAATGATCCAAAAGCTCCATCTTCAGTGAACTCACCACCATGAAGGCCACATGGGGTGCCAACCTCATGATGATGCTCACAATAAAAGTCACCACCTATGTTATCATCACTATCATCATCATTCTCATAATCATCGTTGTTAGTATCCCTTGTTGGTCCTCAAGCCTTGAGTATTTCTTTGTATGACCCTAACGTTTAATTTAGAGAAATCTCTTTTTGCAAGGAGGAAACGAAACATAAGATGGCTAATAAAGCTAAGGATCATAGTTGGCTACTAATATAGATGATGTTGCCTCGTACATATCAATGATGAATAACACACTCTAACACAAAGGTCCTGTGGAGTTATAGTGTATAGTGTGACATGTGCTATTTTAAAAATAACACGAAGCATTAAAAAATCATACATAATTTATTACAAATTAAACAATATGAGACAAATATCATAATACAAAAAGTACTATTATATCATATAAGTATAACATAATATTACTTTAACAAATAAAATATGTACTCCAAGAGCTTGTACAAATTTTCTAGTATCATGTAAATTTCACAAAGGTACCATATGTGTTAATGAAATTGCAAAATTTAAGTGAAGGCCAATGAGTTATGGGAATAAATATTTGAGGCAACAAGAGCAAGAAATAGTTTCAGTTAGTTTGAAATGGATAAGCTCGTTATGCTCTTTATAGATACAAATCTTGATTGTTGTAAATGTTGTAATAACAACATTAGTTGCCCTACTTCTAAAAGCCTTTCAAGAATAAACGAATCACTCACTGCAGTCCTTGTCGATGAATCTCTTGCTTGTCACAATAGCAAGAAATGCACTATAGCCCGCGTCAATGCTACTTAACCATTCAAGCTATCTATGGATGTCATCAGACTTGTCTTACTCGCCTTTGTTAATTTTGCAACTAAAGTGCACAATAACCAAACACTCTTTTCGTTTTCTTTTCTCTTTTTGATTATCTATATGACAGTTTGTTTTGAATTCCTTCTAACTGCTTAGGGGTAGGTTGCTTTTGACAAACTTCAAAAGCTAGAGGATTCTTGCAACTACACAATATCCTATGGTTGTTTCCCCTTTAAGTGATTTTCGCATAGAAATCTAATTCACATTATTTTATGGATCTAGATGCATAGTGCTAAGAAAAGCTAAAACTCTTGCATTTTTGTATTTTTATTTTGATAGCATCTTCATGTCAACAGCTTTGTCGAGCTAGTTGATGGTGACAATAATCAATTATAAAAAGAAAGATTGAAATCACCATGGATCATTCTCGATAACATAACATTGTTTAATTAGTATACGAGTGAGCCAAATTTTTCGTGTTTCATCGATGCATTTTTATCAAAATAACACTATTATCAAGATATCACTGAACCACACAACTTCTCAATTACGATTTTTCGTATGGCATAGAGACAAGTAGAACATAAAATTGCACTTGCCTCAAACTTGAATTAGAAATGTTGAGGATTTATGTTTTATGTTACATCAGACTTGTCTTACTCGCCTTTGTTAATTTTGCAACTAAAGTGCACAATAACCAAACACTCTTTTCGTTTTCTTTTCTCTTTTTAATTATCTATATGACAGTTTGTTTTGAATTCCTTCTAACTGCTTAGGGGTAGGTTGCTTTTGAAAAACTTCAAAAGCTAGAGGATTCTTGCAACTACACAATGTCCTATGGTTGTTTTCCCGATTTTCGCATAGAAATCTAATTCACATTATTTTATGGATCTAGATGCCTAGTGCTAAGAAAAGCTAAAACTCTTGCTTTTTTTATTTTTATTTTGATGGCATCTTCATGTCAACAGTTTTGTTGAGCTAGTTGATGGTGACAATAATCAATTATAAAAAGAAAGATTGAAATCACCATGTATTTATTTAAATATTAACTAAATTATCATTAATTAAATATTTAATATTTTTAATTAATATATCATAATTTCATTAGGTTATTAAATAGTCAGATTCTAACATTAGTTAGATTAATAATTTTGAGACCGAAAAAAATTAGATTAAAATATTGGAGTTTCAATCAACTCGAAGGATGAAATAAATATTTTTTAAAAAATTTGAAGTTATTAGATTTACTTTGAGATGAATGTAATATATAAGAAAATTATATTATACTAATTTTAAAAATAAATTAAGCTTTTAGATTAATTATAATTAAATTTTATTCTAAAAATCATAATAAACTATTTTAAAATTTTGCGAGAATTTTAATTAAAAGTAAATCTATGCAAATGGCATAATATGGAAGTTTTATAACTCATAATTTCTATAAATGATCTAAGCCGAAGCTTTCAACTAATAAACTAAAATAAATTTCCAATAAAGCTCATTTTGGTTTGTTTGTTAGGGGCTTTGGCTACCAACCAAGATATCTTGAGTTCGAGTCTTACGTATGTGATATATCTACAAATTTGTTTTAATTGTCCTAAATATTTCAAAAAAAAAAAACTCCCTATGTGATGAAAGTCGAAGCTCCCAACTACTGAACTAATTTGAGCAGTCTAAAATAATACACGCTCATCTAAATAGCACCTTTCTCATGTGCATTCATTTCCCTATTTAAAAACCCATTCATCTCCTTTGCACTACCCATCCTCTTCACCCTCTAATTAAATCCAACATGAAGGAGGCAATAAGGTGTTGCATCTCATGCATCCTCCCTTGCGGCGCTCTTGATGTCATCCGTATCGTCCATGCCAATGGCCGCGTGGAAGAGATCAGCCATGCCATTCAAGCAGGCGACATCACCCGAGCCTACCCTAATCACGTCCTCCGCAAGCCACCTTCCCCCGCATCCATTGATGATGATTCCACAGCTTCAGCCTCTCGGGAGTCGGTAATTCTACCGCCCACGGCGGAACTCAAGCGTGGAAAGATTTACTTTCTTATGCCGGTTTCGGGGAAGGCGGGGGCGAGGGGGGCAAGGAGGAGGGAGATGGGAGGAGAGGAGGGGAGAAGGGTGGAGATGATAAAAGAGAGAGTTTTGGTGGAGAGGCAGAGGGATAGAAGAAGGGGGAGGGTGGGGGTGTGGAGGCCGCACCTTGATAGTATATCTGAGATGATGGGGCATGATTTGTAGTTATGTGATCCGATCTTCAATGCCTTTTCTTTCTTCTTCTTTTTTTCTTTGAATTTTAATTTCATTTTGTTTGATGCGTGGTCCTACTAATGTTAATTACTCTTGCTATTTTCCTGAATATATATATTTTTTGTGTGTAAGGAAGCAATTATGTTGATAGAGTAAAGTTCATTTCCTTCTGCACTTTTTGAGTAGCGAGAGAGAGAGAGAGAGAGAGAGAGAGAGAGAGAGAGAGAGAGCAAAATGACTACTCATTGATATGAAGTAAAGCTACTGAATTATCATGGGAAGAGAGAGAGAGAGAGAGCGCAATGATGGCCAAATGAGGATGACTAAATCTTCCCTTTCCAACTAAAATTATGTAAGAATTAAGAATAATTCTATTCTATTAAGATTGATCAATCAACACTATTTTAAATTAATATATATTCATTTTTATTGGCCAATTTGGATAGAACCAAGGTTTTGAAAACCGGACAACGGACCGGAAGAAGGAGAGGTTCACGGTTTGACCGGTTCGACCGGTCGAACCGGGGTCGAACCGAATGACGTAATAAATAATAATATTATTAAAACTTATAAAATGAAAGAAAATTTTTCCTCTAATGCATTCACTAATGGCTAATAAAAGTTTAGGGCTTAAATTCCCGAACTTCCACTGAACCCTAATCAAAACATAAAAGATTTTCGTAACCTAATTCCTCGGTGTGGGCGAAACAGAAAATACCAATTCAAACAGTAATTTATTTCTTAATTACTTTATGAGAATTAAAGCCAACATTATAAAAGGAAATTTTCAAAAAATAAAAAAATAAAATAGCAATGAGAGAAGAGAATCAATGTTACCGGCGCTGAATCGATGAAGGAAGAACGCAAATCCGTCGCCAAGAATAGAAAAGAAAAAGTTGGCCAATGATCCACTCATGGACGAAGGAGGAGCTGCAGCGACTAAGGAAGAGAATCGGAGGAGACGGACGGCTTCGGGAGTTACGGGAGGGTTACGGAAGCAGTAGAAAATAAAATTAGGTTTACACTTTTTCCTGTTTTACACTATTATAGTTTTAAATGTTTTACTAATACATAAAATACCGCATGATCTCAATCAAACGGCTATAAATTGAGTTTAAGCTTAACTGGCCGGTTCTCGCCCAGTTTCCGGTTTGCCGGTTTCATGGTCCGACCGACGGTCCGATCGGTTCAAATCCGATCATTTGCTTGCCTGGTTCCAGTTGAAAACCGAACCGGCCGGCCAGCCGGGTACCGGTTCAACCGGTTGAACCGGCTGGTCCGGTTTTCAAAACATTGGATAGAACTGTCAAGTATTCTATGATTTTATTCGATGTATATACTCTTAAAAACCAGTCACACTAGTTAAATAAAGATTTTAAAAAATATTATGATCTTTAATAGGAATAATAAGAAGGAAAGTGATTAAAAAATTCTAAAAAATTACTTTTTTGAATGAGCTCTATTAATATATTTTATAGGATGATTGTTATATGGTTTTTGGATGTATTTTTGCTTATTTTAAGTCTAGTCTTTTAATTTAAGTTAATATTCTATTTTGTATTATTCTATTCTTTTTTAACATTGTTCCTTTGTGCTTCCTAGAGATGTTAATAAATGACTCAATCGGGCAACCCGATCAAAAAATTTTGGAATCGGGTTTACCTATTTAATAAACAAGTCGGATTTAAATAGTCCATAATGACCTATTTATTAAACGGGTCAAGTTCGGGTTGACCTATCAAACTAATTTTGAGACGAAATTGACTCAATTATTTATTTCTTAAATTTTTTTATTTATTGATATAATCTTCTTATTTTCACTAGTCAACTTAAAATTTATAATTAATAAGCTAATAAAAATATTTTTAATTTTGGGTTATTGGGTAGGATTTGGGTTTCTAGAGAATTGGATTTGAGTTTAATTTTTTGGCCTATTTATTAAACAAGTCCAACTTAGGTTGACCGGATTCAAGTCGATTGTACATGGGGCTATAAATTTATTATTGTTTGATGGGACTAAAATTAGCTATTTTAGAATTATCATCAATATTTTTTATTAGATTTCCATAATTTTATATTCTACAATTTTGGATGGCCATTAATTTAATATTTCATGACAACTAAACTAAAAATATATGATATATAATAATATCTTAAAATTCCAAAGGGCACACCCCCTTTAATTAATCTTTATTTTAACAAATACAAATTATAAATCATTATTATTGTAACAAAATAAGTAAAAGTTTTTCGATTTACTTTTAAATTAGTATAATATAAATTTTAATATATAATATTAATCTTAAAATAAATAAATAAATCCATATAATTTATATAATATATCAATACATGCAAGCATTTATTCCTAAGTAATAATAATAATAATATTAATAGTAATTAATAATAAAATAATTAGGCTTCATTTGGGACGATTTTCTTGCTACTTTTAAAGCAGTTTTTTAGTAAAAAATTAAAAAAAATTTATTAAAAAGCTGCTTTAAGAAACAGTAAAGCTTTATTTGGGACCGCTTTCTTACTATTTTTAAAATTTTGATATTAAAAACATTCTTTAATAAGCAGTAAGGAAGTTGACCCAAATGAAGCCTTAAGCTACAATGTTAACTTAACTTGAGTTAGATAGTATGGTTACCATATAATATGGAGGTTATCTAATTGTTGAAAATTTGTTAAGAAAGTACTGATTTTAGCTTTTATACAGAATATTATCACATGCAATTGGCATAGGTGTCTTATAGGTTCATAGCCAGATAGGTTTATTGAATGCTTATCATGGAACAGTTACAATGTTTGAATTCTGGTCATCTATATAAAATAGCTATCTTTTGTTCTTGAAACTTGTACCAAAGATCAAGCACTGCCTACACATTGGGAGCTTTAGTTCTAAAGGTGCCTAAATTAAGCATTTCATCTAATCTAGCTGCTAATTAAAAAAAGTTAATAAAGCCACACAGCTGTAAGCTAGTTCTTAAAAGCAGATTAAAGTGTCTTGATCAGATTGATTAGGGAAGATAAATATCTTTTAAGTACGGTTAATCACCATTATTCTTATTTGATTATGTGTAGGGCCGTAGGGGCACATCAGACTTAGAGTGATAAATGTGTACTATACTCAATTGATGAGTTACAAGGGAAACTATAATTTTTGTGTGAAAAAATTGATGTGTACATTAACCTTATTAGCGTGAGGTGTCTCAACATTTTTGGGGACCACAATAAGTCAGCGGTTTGTCGATGTTGAGGTCAGCAGTATGCATTAGCGTTACAAGTAGAGGTGTTAATATTTGACACGACTCGAAAATCCGAGTCGAATTCGACCTGAAAATTTCGGATTAGACATGACTAATTTCAAAATGGATCGGGTCGGGTTCGGGTTCCCGGATTCGACCCGTTTGAATAAATGGGTAGGGTTCAGGTTGACCCATCGGGTTTCTAGGTGACCTGGAAACCCATTTGAAATGAGCTGATAGCGCTGCTCGAGCCTAACTGCACTTCCCGCGCACCCACCTGTTGCTGCCCACGTCCACCCGCATTAAGCCAGAAACTGCCAGTGCACGCCCAAGGCTGCCCGAACCCGCCAACGCGCACCCGAGGCTGCCCACGCACTCTCACCCGAGCTTGCCAGCTGGCACTCACGTCCGAGCTTCCTGTTGCCCCATTGTCGCCATCCTCCAGTCAACCATGTAGGGTCGGGTTAACCCGGTAACACTACGAGTCAGGTCCAAATCCGTATTTCTGACATGTTTACATAATCGGGTCGGGTTAGGGTCGACCCGTTTGAACCCGAGTCAGTTCCGGGTTCGACCCAAACCTGACCCAAAACTTGATTTTGACACCCCTAGTTACAAGCAATGGCATGTGTCGATAATATTAGTGATGACGAGGGACAAAGTTAACAAATGTCGGTTTAGTAGGGCGACCACGATTAGTGGATTGATTCATGAGATGGTGGTCAAATGGCTGTAATCGAGCAACGTTGCTTGAAAGACAGGAGTTGGGTCATGATGATCAAATGATCAAAGTCGCGTGATGATGTTCAAATGATCGAAATCTAGTGATGATGGTGGTCGGATGCCATTGTTGTGTTTGGATGATCCTAAAGTAATGTCATAAAGTTTATAAAATAAGAAATATTAAATGAAATTTCTTGTTTAAACATTTGGCCACGAATTCTTTTATGTAGATTATTAACTTAGCGAAACTTTTAATGCATTAACTTACTTTCATATCTCACTCATCAGTACAGTGCTCGATGAAGATCTCAGCCTAACAGAAAGTAATACTCGACAAGAAACGTACACGTATTGTCTATTTCTGGGCCGTAGAATTGGCCAACAAGAGAGCTAAGAGAAGTGAGAGACTACTGAGAGATGATTCAATCGGGTACGCGAAGAATCTAATTTTCCGAAATTTTATCCGAAATGACAATCCGAATAGAACTATAATAAATTTTGAAAAAACCTTGCATTTTATTAAAAAATTATAAAATCTTTTTGGATATAAAATAAATAAAAAATTTTCATAAATATTTACCCTTTAATTAATTTTTTCTCAAATTTGAGTTTTTCACGTAAATCTCCATGTTCATTTATATTTTGCAGATCATTATTTTTTATTTCTCTTTACATTTTGATTCATCGTTTCATTGACTTGGCCCTCCACATTAATATGGGAAGTAGAATAATTCTAACATGTATATGTTACACAATGAATATGTCGGCCTTCCGTAGAAAGCGATTAGGAGAGAGATGCCTTAATATTAGTGTGAATTTGGCCAACATCATTATGAGAAAAGTATATTTGGTTCTATTGAGATAGTCATTAATTTGTATTAGGATGTTACATTACACAAGAAATTTCTTGCAATGTGTTAAAAATATTGCCAAATAGGCGATAATGTCAGAAATCCATTTATATATTTTTATAATATTATGCTAATGACCATAAACTAATCTAGATAAGATTTTAAAAAACTTTTAGTAATATAATTTTCCACCAATAGTTTAATAATATGAAGCCTTGACACACTGGTAGTTGGCACATGAACAGGCAATGTGGTTTCAGAGATTGAACAAAGGCAATTGAGGATGGATGTCTAACATGTGAATATTAAGTTCAAAAAAAAAAAAAAAAAAAAAGTATATTTTGTTCTACTGAGATAGTCATTTGTATTAGGATGTTACATTACACAAAAAATTTCTTGCAATGTGTTAAAAATATTGCCAAAAGGCCATAATGTAAGAAATCCATTTATATATTTTTAAACATAATATTATTATTGCGGGATAGTATATTCGCGGCGGTAGAGTGAGAGAAAGTTTCGTCCTAGCTAGCGATGTATAAATATCCAGGACACAAACATATAGTCGAGATAGTGAGAAAATAGTAGAAATTTTTTACGTAGAAAACTTAAAAAGGGAAAATTCGTGGGGCCTTGCTCAGGTGAGAAGTTTCCATTGTCATCGAGTGAGTTACAAAGCTTGACATGTACATTCCTTAACTTGGAGATGGCGAAATTACAATAATTTGGAGAGTTGGTCGAACTTCGTATAGGTACTTGGGAGCTTGTAATGATCATGGTCAATGACGGAAGTCCAGAGTCTAGTAGTAATGCTGAGAGAAAATCCAGCAAGTGTTGGTGGTTGGGCAGAGATCAAATGTCGGCCAAGCTGAAGTTTGATAGTGGCGGCGACTGGGTGAAGGTCTAACGCCTATCGGCGGTCGAGCGGATGTCCAGTAGCAGTCGTCAGTTAGGCTAATGTCCGACTACAATCCAAGGCCGGGTGGAGGTCCGACGTTGGTCTGCGGCCATGCGGTGGTCCTATAGTGGTCGGCGGTTAGGTGGAAGTTTGATGTCATTCAGCGGCCGGACGATGGTCTGGTAGTGCTCGTCTGTCAGGTAGTGGTTTGACGTCAGCCTGTAGCCAGGCGGTGATCCAGTGGTGGTCAGCTACCTGACAAAGGTTTGGTAGTACGTGGTTGATTGGCAGACGGTGGCCCAGCGGTGGTCAAGGACCAGAAGGTGGTTTTGAGTTGGTTGGCGGCCAGTCAAAGGTTTGTCGGTGGTCGGGAAGCCAGGCAGTAGTCCTGTTGGCAGATGGAAGTTTTCCTGTGGAAGTGTTTGGGTGGAGCTTTAGATGCTTGAAGCCTCAAAGCTCTCTCCAATCTCTAGCAAAAATTCCCCTTCATGTAGAGAGCGGAGGTCTATTTATATATTTTGAGGGTGTCGTTCCTCATAAATATGGAGAATATTAAGAGCAAATGTGGAGTGCTCCATCAGATGACTCATATTGATTCCCCCGATTATAAAGCATTCATTTAGTATTTAATTACGTTAATGATGTCTTAATTAAGAGATCTTGGGCTCGTTAGATTCGTTTCGTCGAGCCACTTAATTTAACTATAAGCATGCCTTATTTTGATATCATTTGACCATCCAACTAATTATCTAAAGCATCCATTTATGTTTAAAGCTCTTGATTTGAGCCCATTCATGCTCAGTTCGGATTGATTTTGGTGTCGTTGGGTTCGTCTTACTAAGACGACCAATCTGACTATAAGTTTGCATAAATTAAAGTTCTGATGGCACTGAATTTAATTTTAGAAGTTGCTAACTTGAATATGCCTCAAAGCTGCATGCTCGATCAAGATGATTTTGGGTGACATATTAATTATCATATTATTGATAAAAGTAGAAGTATAACTACCATCCACAGATGAATTTTAAAATAAGATATTTGAAGTTGGAAGAATTACTACGAAATCATCAATAAGTTGTTTATTTGAAAGACAATTCCTATCAGATTGCACTTAAAGAATTTAACAGTCAATACATATTGAATAGGTGCAACTAAGCATTTTTCAGAATATTTTTCGAAATACTAAGAGCTAATTTACTTTGTATTGAAGAATAGAAGTGTTGCTATTGATGAAATGAGTTTAAAAGTGTGCGGAAGTGAAGAAGAGGGGTTGTATGCTCTATGAGTTGCTTTCATGAAAGATCTTCTCATGAAGGCAAAGAATTTTGAGGATGGTCAAACTCATTATATAAAAAATTAAATAAATATAAATAAGCTAAAATTCTAAACAAAGTAGTATATTACATTATAATTTATGAATAAAAAAGTAATTACAAACTTTGCATTATACTTTGCATTTTTTTATAATGTTACATAATAACTTCATCGGGAATATAATCAAATACTTCCTACTCGTTTTATGACAATAGATAGTCATTAAGCGTGTCATCATCCATTTTGCTACACAAGCGATGCTTAATAATTTGTATTGCAAAAAAAATATTTTCTCCACTATAGCAATAGCAACCAGTATAGTCAATGTCGGGAGAGAGATTTGAGAGCAATTCAGGAAATCAAAAATAACCTGTGAACATGGTTGGCTAGAGAAAAATGATAGAATATGAGGTGTAGGAGGGCAATTGCCCACCCTAGACAAAGCATGGGTTCGCCTAGGAGTGTCAAAATCGGGTTTCGGATCGGTTTCGTGTCAAACCCGGAACTAACCCGAGTTCAAATGGGTCAACTCTATCCCGAACTGGGTATGTAAATGTGTTGGAAATGCGGACCCGAACCCGACCCATCGGGATGTCGGTTTGACCCGACTCAACACTAGCAATAGCGGGAAGGCGCGAAAGCATGCGCGTCACGTGTGGGCGCCTGGGAGGGCAGCTTCGGTCGCGTGGGCAGTGGGCTGGCAGGGGCATGCCGACTCGGCAAGCCCGTGGGCGGCTGGCTGGCAGGTGCTATTGCGTGGGCAACTGCACTGGCAGGGTGTGGGCAGCCGCAGGAGTTGTGCAGGTAGCTGAGGCAAATGCGGGTAGCTCAATTTAAACAGGTTTCTGGGTTTAACCCGGGCAACCCGTCAGGTCAACCCGAACCCTACCCATTTTTCAAACGGGACGAATCTTGGAACCCGAATTCAACCTGTTTTGAAATCGGGTCGGCTCAAACCTGAAATTTTTGGGTCGAATTCTAGTTGGATTTTTGTGTCGTGTCAAATATTGACAGCCCTAGGTTCGCCCATGGAACTAGTCACAGTAGATAGACAAGCAATATGTGAACGAAAATGTTCAGGAAGATCCAAAGTAGGAGAGGCTTCCATTTTGATAGGAGGAGGGCTCATGAGACAAACAAGACACCAAAGCCAAGAGATGTCGGCATCACGAGAGGAACAATACACCCTCAAACTTGGTCCGCCTAGCCCACCAACTCGATTCCACTCCGCCTCGCCAGCTCGGCCGCCCGCAACCTTAACAGAGCCCGACAACATTTATACTTTTTTTTCCGGCTAAAAATTTTTGAAAGGAATTCATTTTAAAAATTTGTCCAAAAATATTTCATCAACATTTTTTATTATTTTAAATTTTATATTACTCAATCAATCATACATCCTTGCATCAATTTATATTGTTTTCACATAATTAATAATACACTCTTCAAATAAAATTCACATCTCCAATTTAAACAGACCAATCAATATAATGAGTTAGTGTCACATAATTTTATTTTAATTGAATCATATATTAATCTTAATTAAAAATTGTGAATATATTTAAAAATTTTATCATCTAAAATTGGCATCTTTCTCTCAAAGTTTTCACTCAATGTATACTATAATTAACCTATAGCATATAGGACAAAGGCCGACAATCAAATTCCAAGGTTGAAAATTTAAAGGTCTCATGCTGAATCATGAAATGATAATGACAAAATAATAATAATATTGATAATTTTATCTTGAAATTCGTGTAGCTTGATTCTTCACTTCATAAAATTAATTAATAATTAAAATGATTTTAATGTGCTTTTTTAGTGACTAAGATTTCGATTGAGGCATCTTTTTTATTATTTTTTAAAGCAACTTTTTAGTATAAAAATTTATTGATCTAGAAATTTTTGTACTAGAAAGTTGCTTTTGAGAGCATTAAAATATTGTCCCAAATAAAACCTAATAATTCATTGATAAGCATTAATACATTAAAAATTATGGAACAAATAGGAGTTTGGGCACCACTAAAAGAGAATATTATAAATCGGAGTATGATATTTAATTTAATTTAGCAATAGAATCATGTGTTATTATTATTTTTTTTTTTTAAAAAAGTAAATAAGCCAGATGTTTTGGCTAGTTCTAAATGCAATTAGAATGTACGAAAGCATTTGGTGCATTCTTTAGAAGTAGCCAACTGATTTAATGCATTATTTAGAACTAGCCAAATCATTTCACAAATTAATTCATCACAGTCAGTCGAATTAAATTTTAAAATTAGTACTGTAGTAATGGGTCAAACAGTTTGGCGTATTCAATTGAATGTGCTAAACATAATAGCGCATTCCATTGACTGTGCCAAACAGTTTGGCTTATTCTAAATACTCTAAATATTTTGGTGCATTCAATGGAATGCGTCATTTTGTTTTACAAATTTGCTTCTTTTTATATTTTTTTAATACTCTATTTTTTGTCCTAATTTAATTTAACACCATGCCGCTTCATAAATAAAAGGGATTTTTACATACATAACACCTAAAACTATTAAAAATGCATATCTAACACCTAAACATTAATATTTACTTATCTACCACTCCGTTACTCATGCCGTCCCATCCCGTCGCTCTCAACAACCACCTTCACTGTAGTTCACTCCGGCGGCGGCATCCAGCTCACGACTGGTGTCGTGTCTCCGCACGTCGTTAAAAGGAGGCGAGAGCGTTCGGCCTCCCTTCCTCTCTCGCTCTCTCTCGCTCGATCGACGACTTTCCTTTCCTGTGGGATCGGAAGTTACGATAGCTTGATCGGGACCAACAACTGGAGCTCGCTGGCTGTGAAAGAACTTTCTCCCTTTCGTGCTTCTTCATCCGGCTCCCTCTTGGCTGCTCGACTCTGCTCTTCCGACGACATTCCCTTCCTAAGGGATCGGAAGCTATGACATTAGATCTGAAGCAACTACAGGAAAGCGAAACTTGCCGCTGCCACCAACGACGGACATCTCCCTCACATCGGAGGGGTCGGTGTTCCGGCCAAGCATAGCGAGCGAGGTCGGTGTTCCGGCCAAGTCGAGCTGTTAAGTGTTCGGAGAGCAATCGTTTCAATCCGTCCGGGAGCAGGAGGTGGAGATGTTGTGCGCCGCTATTAGTGATCTATCTTCTTCCAATTCCTCCTCAAACAACTTGAGCGAGATGGTTTTTGCTCTTTCTTACAACGTCCTGTGCCGAGTAGTGTTCGGAGATAAGCTTGGAGGAGGCGCCGGAGTGTACCAAGGAAGGAGGAGTTGGTTTCATGGAACCATGCCGGAGACAAATGACTGGAAGAAGACGGGCGGATAAACGGAGTGGTAGAATTGAATGAGAGGGAGAATTTAGGTGGTAGATAAGTAAATATTAATGTTTAGGTGTTAGATATGTATTTTTAACAGTTTTAAGTGTTATGTATGTAAAAATCCCTAAATAAAATCCCCACTAAAATAGTTCTGATGCGATTTGCAAGTGATTTATATACACGCCCCCCTTAAGCTAATTAAACTCAATTGGTGAAGCAAATTGGTTATGTTCTTCTAACAATAAATTTTAAAAAAAAAAATTATAATTTTTTTTTTTTGCATAAATTAGCTCAGTATAATGTTTTTATTTTTTTTTATCAAAGTTCATTTACTCAATATATTCTTCAAAAAAAATTCTATGATATATATATGTTCTGTTTAAAAATTATTAGTAATATTCTCACCTGCTGAAATATTATAAAACTAACAAAGCATATAGCAACGCTGGGCTGGGCCTATAGAGAGCTCTTCACGGCCCAGTAAAGCCCAGAGTTGTGTCGTTATGAGCCAACAACGGTTGAAGTGTTAATCTAAATATATGTACTAAGGCTTTGTTTGTGAAAGCTTTCTTCCTGCTTTAAAACAGCTTTTTTATTACAAAAATTTTTTGAACTCTAAATTTTATTTTAAAAAGTTGCTTTAGAAAGTAATAAGGAGAAGCTGTCCCAAACGAAGCCTTTAGACAACTTTTATATTGCTTTATAAATCAATTTTTAGTACAAAATGTTTTTGAAAAAGGAAATTTAATACTAAAAAGTTGCTTTAGAACGCAATGAGAAAGTTGTCCCAAATGAAGCATAAGGCTTCGTTTGGGACGGCTTTCTTACTGTTTCTTAAAGCCGCTTTTCTGTAGAAAAATTTAAATTTTTGTACTGAAAAGTTGCTTTAAGAAGCAGTAAGAAAGCTGTCCCAAACGAAGCCTAAGTCTTTTCTCTGCAGTGTAAAGAGAATGCTTGTAAGGCTCAAACATATGACCTCCAAGCAATGATTAGAAGGTTATAGCATGTAATTTTACTCTAATATTGTATAAATAGAGATTATGTTAATCACTATGATTCATAGTCAAAATGAAGACAAGTAATATTTACTTCATATTACCCTCTAAACATAAATCTTATCATTATCTGATTATAAAAATGACAGCTTAAAGAGTTACATTCCAAGCTTAAGACCTTAGAAAAAAATATTTTATATGCATATTTTTAAGAATAAAAATAATATAGCATGTAGTAGTAATTTGAGGCTCCTCACCTGTAAATTAGCTTATTTTATTATTGAATAGAGGGATTCCAATATACAATTCTCTTAATATTTTATGAAGCATATGTAAGTATTGTAATGTTCTCTCATTTTTATTTCTTTTTTCAATAACTTCCAACCTTCTTAAGGAATTCATTGATGCAACATTTTCTTAGCCTATTAAATGTCAAGTCGTCGATCAAATTGCTCTAACACTGCTCTTAGCCTTACAAAAAAATCATTGAGGATTCAAATTCAATTTAGAAATTATCATCATAATCTACAATGTATGTCTTTTTGCCAACATGATTTACACTTGTTATGCACCCACACCCAATGCATCCACCTCTTGATCATTCATGCACCACATGCACCAATCTACTACGCTCTGATACTGGATTCGTATTGCAGTTGAATCAGAACTTTCTCACCACTTGAAACAACTCCCGAATGCAAAACATAGTTCTTGAACTTCAAAATAACCTTTCTGGTTTTATATATTATCAAATAGCAAAAAACTAACTCTCAAAGCATTCAAAACAGAACATATATAGGCAAGCAAAGCTGTAGGAAAATAAACCCTCGCTATACAAGAGTTATTTACAGAAATATCAAATAACATAATAAAGCATGATCTGGGCTCCGTCTTCAGCTCCGACGTCTTTCCAGACTTTAGCTCATGCGCCACGCTTGCTATTATAACTCCGCCTGCCTATTGCAGTTTGTTTGACGTCACTTATTGGTCACTTACATATCCAAAAGCTAAATTCTTATATTTAAATGTCAATGGAGCTACATCCTAAAGTTTCATCTAGCTAGATGGTTTTATTGAATTTAACAATGCTCATACTGTCATGCATATGCTTTCCAAAGGCATCACTTAGCATTGTATAAAGGATAAGTTCTGGTCACATTATCTCTCCTTCTGCTATAATCCAAAACAACTTACAAATGTATTTTCTAAGGCTTGAAGCCCTCTCCAATTGTCAAGAATTTGTAGCTAGAGCTCATTGGCATTTATGTTTTAGCTCGAGGGAGAGTGTATCATATGAAAGAACAAACTAGAAATTGTAAATTTTGAGGAATTCTTGCTTTAAGGAATATGCCCTTAATTATATCATTCTTATTCTCCTCATTACTTATCACTTGCCTTTCTCTTAGCCTCGTATTCTATCAATGAATATAAATTTCTAAAAAGTAAAAGTTAAACTCATAAGTGATAGCAGTCCAAAAAGCAAAGCATTAAAAAAACTTGTGTTTATAGATTCACCATTCTTTTAAGTGTTGCTTAGATTAGGATTCTTAGGTGAATGAGTGACTTTATACTTAACTAGTTTTCAAAATGTGAAACGGCTATATACATCAAAAGGTTGGAGTAGCTCTAATGGTAGATAAGATTAGAGAGAGCTGTCTTTGATGGTTTGGTCATATAAAGTATCGGCTTTCCGATGAAATTGTTAGGAGAGTACATGCATTACAGTAAGAAAGATAGAGGTAGACAAAAAAAAAATAGGGGCGTCA
Organism: Dendrobium catenatum; assembly: GCF_001605985.2. Lineage (NCBI taxonomy): Eukaryota > Viridiplantae > Streptophyta > Magnoliopsida > Asparagales > Orchidaceae > Dendrobium > Dendrobium catenatum. The sequence goes on along the minus strand of NW_021320146.1, from coordinate 780,574 downwards.
ATTTCGGGTAATGGATCGGGTTCGGGTCGAACCCGAAACTGACCCGGGTTCAAACGGGTCAGAAATTTGAACCCGGACCTGACCCGGGTAGTTAAACGGGTCGGAAATTCGAACCCGGACCTGACCCGGTGGGTTGCCGGATAAATTAGCTCAGTATAATGTTTTTATTTTTTTTTATCAAAGTTCATTTACTCAATATATTCTTCAAAAAAAATTCTATGATATATATATGTTCTGTTTAAAAATTATTAGTAATATTCTCACCTGCTGAAATATTATAAAACTAACAAAGCATATAGCAACGCTGGGCTGGGCCTATAGAGAGCTCTTCACGGCCCAGTAAAGCCCAGAGTTGTGTCGTTATGAGCCAACAACGGTTGAAGTGTTAATCTAAATATATGTACTAAGGCTTTGTTTGTGAAATCTTTCTTCCTGCTTTAAAACAGCTTTTTTATTACAAAAATTTTTTGAACTCTAAATTTTATTTTAAAAAGTTGCTTTAGAAAGTAATAAGGAGAAGCTGTCCCAAACGAAGCCTTTAGACAACTTTTATATTGCTTTATAAATCAATTTTTAGTACAAAATGTTTTTGAAAAAGGAAATTTAATACTAAAAAGTTGCTTTAGAACGCAATGAGAAAGTTGTCCCAAATGAAGCATAAGGCTTCGTTTGGGACGGCTTTCTTACTGTTTCTTAAAGCCGCTTTTCTGTAGAAAAATTTAAATTTTTGTACTGAAAAGTTGCTTTAAGAAGCAGTAAGAAAGCTGTCCCAAACGAAGCCTAAGTCTTTTCTCTGCAGTGTAAAGAGAATGCTTGTAAGGCTCAAACATATGACCTCCAAGCAATGATTAGAAGGTTATAGCATGTAATTTTACTCTAATATTGTATAAATAGAGATTATGTTAATCACTATGATTCATAGTCAAAATGAAGACAAGTAATATTTACTTCATATTACCCTCTAAACATAAATCTTATCATTATCTGATTATAAAAATGACAGCTTAAAGAGTTACATTCCAAGCTTAAGACCTTCTTAGAAAAAAATATTTTATATACATATTTTTAAGAATAAAAACAATATAGCATGTGGTAGTAATTAATTTGAGGCTCCTCACCTGTAAATTAGATTATTTTATTGTTGAATAGAGGGATTCTAACATACAATTCTCTTAAGATTTTATGAAGCATATGTAAGTATTGTAATGTTCTCTCATTTTTACTTCTTTTTTCAATAACTTCCAACCTTCTTAAAGCATTCATTAATGCAACATTTTCTTAGCCTATTAAATGTCAAGCCTAGCAAATTGCTCTAACATTGCTCGATCTTAGCCTTACAAAAAATCATCGAGAGTTCAAATTCCATTTAGAAACTATCATCATAATATACAATTTGTGCCCTTTTGCCAACATGATTTATGCTTGTTATCCACTCACACCCTATGCATCCACCTCATGATCCTTCCTGCACCACATGCACCAATCTACTATGCTCGCTCTTGTAACAATGCTCATATGCTTTCCAAAGGCATCACTTAGCATTATGTAAAGGATCAGTTCTGGTCACATTATCTCTCCTTCTGCTATAATCCAAAACAACTTACAAATGTATTTTCTAAGGCTTGAAGCCCTCTCCAAATGTCAAGAATGCTATGTTGCACGGATACTCCTATTTACGAGGCGTGCTGTATCGGACACGTGTCGGATACGGATCCGCCTCCGATACGGCACGGATATGTGTCGGATACGGCTTTGCCGTATCCAATTAAAATACTATTTAAATTTGACTGGACACGTGTATCAGATACGCGTGTCCTATTAAAAAAAACACTGAGCTGCAATTTATCATATTCTTTTCGGCTTTCCACCATTTCCGCTAAATATCCATATTCATTTATGCGGCTGAAACATTTCAAAGAGCTAGGTTTTTCGTTTCCACACAAGTGTTCATCTTCTTCGTTATAGTTGAAGGAGCGACTCGATGACGCGAGCATAGAAGCAAACATGATCATCCTTTGTCGACAAAGAGGCTTGACGACGCGAGCATTAAAGTCAATAGGATCATCCTTCGTCGACGGAGCGGCTCGACAATGCGAATAGTGAATGCAACGTGAGTAGTGAAGGTTCATTTTCTTCGTCGTTCTTCGTTTTCTTAATCACAGGCTCGGTATCGAAACTTGGTATCGCTTGGTACCGAACGGTACTGGAACTCAGTATTGCTCGGTACTGCTAGATACCAAGCGGTACTGGAACTCGGTACCGCTCGGTATTGGAACTCAGTACTACTCGGTATTGCTCGATACTACTCGGTACCGAGCGGTATTGGAACTCAGTACTGGTTGGTATTGAAACTCGGTACTGCTCGGTATTGGAACTCGGTACCGCTCAGTATTGGAACTCAGTATCGCTGGGTATTGCTCGGTACCGCTCGGTATTGCTCGGTATAGAGGGGTACCGAATGGTACCAAGCGGCACCGAGAAGCTAAAACATGCTCGGTACCGCTCGGTGTCTTTTCATAAAAACAACTTTAAAAATAAACAGCACTTCAAAATTATTCTTACAAAAAAATTTGTTTCGGGGACGCTGCCCCCTGGTCGAACCCCGCCAGGGGGCAACACCCCCTTGGACCCCCGGCAGAGTCGCAATATATCTGCACTTTCACTTAAATTTTTTCATGTTTCAAATTCATATGTTTTAATTTGTATAAATCATTTGTAGGATAATGAGCTCTAGTGGAGTAGGAATTGGTTCTGATGATGGTCCATCAGAAATCAATATTAATTGAAGATAACAAACATCTATGGAATTATGTTACAAAAATAGGTAAAACATTAGAAGGGGGAGGCAATATTGCATTCAAATGCAATTTTTGTAATGCAACATACAAATGATCATATTATAGAGTTAAAGCTCATTTGTTGAAGATTAGTGGTCATGGAATCAAAGTTTGCCCAAAGATAAGCTCATCACAAATGGCTGAATTACAAAGAAAAATCAGTGAAGCTGAACAAAGGAGTAAAAAAGAGCTTCCAAAATATATTCCACTTCCAAGCACTCATGCTTCATATCCTTCATCATCTTCTTCAATTAGATGTGATGACAATACTGTAAGTAAAGGGCCTTTTCGAATGGAAGGATTTGAACCAAAAAGAAGAAAACATGTTGTAGATAGTGCTTTGAAGAAAGCATTTAATTTACAAATGAGAGAACTACTAGACGGGGAAATAGCTAGAATGTTTTACTCAGCTAGACTTCCTTTTAACACGCCAATTATATCCTTCTATTTCTTCTCATTACTTATTCACTTGTCTTTCTCTTAGCCTCGTATTCTATCAATGAATATAAATTTCTAAAAAGAAAAAGTTAAACTCATAAGTGATAGCAGTCCAAAAAGTAAAGCATTAAAAAAACTTGTGTTTATAGATTCACCATTATTTTAAGTGTTGCATAGATTAGGATTCTTAGGTGAATGAGCGACTTTATACTTAGCTAGTTTTCAAAATGTGAAACGAATATATACATCAAAAGGTTGGAGCAGCTCTAACAGTAGATAAGATTAGAGAGAGATGCCTCTGATGGTTTTGTTATATAAAGTATCAGCTTTCTGATGACATTGTTAGGAGAGTACATGCATTACATTAAGAAAGATAGAGGTAGACATAAAAAATCTTGATTAGAAAGCATTACAGGTCAAATCCCGCCAGGGGGGTTGCCCCCTTGGACCCCCGACATATCTGCGAAGCATACGACGATCAAGGATATGAACAAATTGGGGTCTAGCCAAATTCATGACAACTCCAACATACATTTTATAAAAATTGAATGATTAATCAATTACATCATTTTAATTTTTTTTACAAACAAATCATCCATATACGTACTTCAACCTAAATTTTATTTAAGAGTAGTTGTCATTATATAAAATCCTCTACACTTTTAGGGACAAAATTATAAGCCATTTTTTTTCTTTTTGGTGGCCACTATCAAGTTTCTTTATTATTTGGAGACCTAAGTTACTTTTGGTAGCTAAAAGAGATTTTTAGCGACCAATTTCTTTTTTTCTCTATTTTTTTTTACGCTATTGAGTCAAATTCAAGGCACACCAATATTTACTTATAAGACCTCCAGAAAATTAACGCCGGTTCCGTCCCCTGATTTTTATCATTGTATAGATTCATCATTCTCTAAAGAGAGAGAGAGAGAGGGGAAAGCCTTCTCGTACAAGTATGGGAGTTTTAAACAATAGTTATCATATATAATCAGTAGCAGAATGATTTCGCTCATCGAACGTACAGGAGATGGTGATAATTGACCTACTCATACAAACAATAATAAGAATAAGGTACGTGGCAAGAAGCTTCGAAGAAACTCTCAAATGCCTGCAAAACCTATTTAAAGATTATATCAACCAAACATGCAAGAATGGAAGAAACTTTATAAATTCATAATTCTCAGCTGTTAGAAGAATCTCTATCATGAGTAGGAGGTCTTCTTCGTATAACCCATCTGCAAAAAAAAAATCCAGCTTACCTTAAAAATGATCACGATTGACTTCAAATTCATTGAACCTGCTTTGTAATGAGTACTATACAAATTGTTAATATATTATACTCTTTTCAAAAGAGCTTTACAGTTCATCCTCATAAAAATCTGGTGGGATATACCGACATAATTTTTTTTCCTCTCTCTCTCTCTCTTTGTGTGATTCAGCATGATCTCAACAACATGATCTCCTCCAGAAGTTTCGGATCCGATTACACGTGCCAAAGTGCCATTTTTATACATTCTAATGAACTCGCTGAAGCTGTCTTAATTTACTGGCCTGAGCTGTCAGTTATTACAATATACAGCTTCTTAATTCGAATCTCTGCATCTTCTCACATGTCGCCTTCGGCGTGGGTTCCCCGTAAGCCTCTTTGTTCATATATCAAATTTGCAGCCTTCAAGAAACAATTTCTTCTTTCTTTTTCTTTGCCTTTCTCCGTATATGAACCAACCGATAGAGTGATTAATATAGGTACTGTTTTTCTTTTCTTTTGAGTGAATTAATGTGACAGGCTTAGACTTTGATTTTAAGTGTCTTGACCTCTCAACTGTACCAGTTGTTGAGCCCCGAAAGAAAAGAAAAGAAAAGAAAAAAAAGAGAATGATTTGTGTATTATATATCCTCTTCATAAGGTATTCATTAGGTAAGAATACGAAGGTGTTGGTTGGAAACCAACTAGAGGATCACAAGGAAACTTCTTCTTAAGCAATATAATTTGTTATGCCATTGAATATGGCTTATAACATTCATTACAGGAAAATCGCTAATTTTTTGCGGCAATTTTCGGAGGTTTAGACATGTTTTCTAGCTGGTTATAAAATGTTTGGCCCCGGAATAAACCACGTAGGAAAGGATAACCAACGGCCATTTTCCAGTGGCAACAATTTCCGGCAGCTAAAACAGCCGGAAATTAATGAACACAAAACCTTGGGTAAACGGCCACCGGTATATATTGAGCAAGTTTCTTGTAGTGATTAGAGCTCTAATGATTTTCTCTAAAATTTGTGTATGTTTTCCTTGATGAATTAGCTTAATTCAATAAGAGCATGCATATATATATATTAAAAATAATCTTTATAATAATGATATTTTATTTAATGGGGTTGGTATTTGCCAAATTTCATCTTATATGTTGGTTGGCCATGGATACAAAGACAATATAGGAACATGCTTACCAAGAGAGAAATGGTCACCAACAATTTAAATTGGCATGATTATAGCCAAAATTAGTCATTTAAAGCTTACCATTTATGCCTTAGACTTTATTATATATTCCTATTATTTTCTTCTTTTTTATTGCTTCTAAAAGGACCATTGATTAAAGAAGATGTTCACAATGTATTTTTATTATGCATTTCACTATAAATATGTTCTCATGAATCAAATTAAGGATGTAAATAAGTTGAATTATATATATTTGAGCCACACCTGACCTAATTAAGCTCAACTCAATCAAGTTTTCGTAAGCTCAACGATTTGACCTTGAGCTCTAATATGCAATATTGTTTTTTATATTTTATTCAAAAGAATCCTCTCCATCAGTCTCTCTCTAAAGATCATATATAAATGGGCTAAATAGAGGAAATGATATGTTAGCTATAAATAGCTTGAACTCGAGTTTTGTTAAATTTAGCTCATGAGCCAGCTAATGACACGAGCCCGAGTTGATTAGACTCACTTGCACGTAACAAGTACATTGTTGTGCACAACTCAAAATAAAAATAAAAATAGTAAATTAAAACAAAAATCTTCTCAAATAAGCAATGAGATAAAGGTGTCTTTAATTCATCAAATTCAAAAAATAAGACACCATAAACTTTGATGTTGTTTGGATTATAATACGGAGTATGGTGATTATTCCAAGGAAACTTTGATGATTTAAAACAAAAAAACTTTTAACCAGCAACATGGCAACGGTCCCTTTCTAACCAAACAAGTTCATACTATTTTATTAAGCATAGGTTTTAATAATAAAGGTGAAGAACTCTTATAGAAGCAAATGGCATTGCTTTCCATTGTCCTTTTGGATAGTTTTATGTGAAAAAGAGGTTGCTTGTTAATGGTCCTTTGGCTATTATTTCAAGATATTTAGAAAAAATATGTACATATATATAGTTGAGTTGGCACTCATCATAAGTTTTAATTCTCAAGATACTAGTTAAGACATTAAATTAATTTATTTATAATTGATATGTCATCAAAAAAAATATCTTGATTAGTCATGAATCTCGATACAAATTTAAGTTAGAAACTCTTGAAATTATATTAGGAGTCGTTCGGACTCAAATTTTAGCAAACTTATAGTCGAATTAAACATCTCGAAAGGATGCATCTAACAACACGAGGTTTTATCCAATCCGAGGCCAAATGGATCCAAATAGAGAGTTTGAAGCACATTTAGAAGATTCAAAGCATAATTTGGAGGACAAAATGATATTCAAATGTGACATGCTTATAGTCAAATAGAGCAGGTCAACGTACGAGATGAATATAACGAGACTAAGATTATTGAATTCTGACATCATTAAGGCATTTAAAGAATCGATAAATAGTTCATGATCAAGGGAGTTGATATCAGCTATCCATTCGAAACACTCACAACATGCCCTTGATCTTCTCCTTATTTACTAGTCATGACACTCCTAAAAAATTAGCTATAAATATATAGACCCCTCATTAATTAAGAGAAGGAAGGAAGAGAAATTTGGAGCTCTCTTACCACCAAATTTCTCTCACTAAAAAATTCCATGTGTTTCTAATTTCTCTGTTTGTGTGATGGGTATCTGTACAACGATAAGATGAAAGATTTTCCTATTTTACTACCAATAATATTCTAGCCCACAACAATAATAATTAGAAATTAGTAATTATTGTGTTCAAACTGATCTCATCTTTGTATTTTGTAGTCAAAGCCTCCTATCATAGAGCTACAAAGCTTTATGCATTCTTAAGATAATTTCATAGGCTATAGTTCTATTTAACTAATTTAGCATAATTTCATTTTCATATATTTTATTTTTCTATTATAATTCTACAAAATATCATGGATTAGTATGTTGGGATCAAATATCAAGATGCTAACCATTGATTTAGAGTTACTAAATGTTAAAAATAATATTTGATTGATAAAGTGTTTGAGAGAACATCTTCAATGTAGATTTGTTTCAAACAAACACAATTAAGAAATAATAAGCCTATCTTGAAGATTTGTCCTATGTAATGACACAAAGTTGCATGCCCTAGTGTAAAATCTTCTAGGGGAGAAGAAATTTTATGAAGGAAAATGAGTCACATTGAAGAATCATCTCCATACCTATTCGTTTTACGGTATTTATAGTGTCGGTGGAAGATGCATCGTTGAAGCTTTAATAAATAGTTGAATCACTTCGTCCTTGGGATCTATGTTGGACTAAAATAAATCTAAGGTTGGATTTATTATGAACCTCTAAGCAATTAGGCTATGGATAGTACGTCTCACCACATTATTATCAAAATTCATTTTAGACTATCATTCTCTCTATGACGATAGGTAAATCGATCAAGACCTTAAGTTATTTAAGATTGGTGAAATTTGATGTAGATCTGACCATTGGTCTTACATCATTGGCTTTAAGATCTATACTTGATAATATGAAATTGTTGATTAATTGTGCCTTCTCAAATTTTAATGCAAGCAAATGAATATTGGTATAATGATTGTGATAATTTAATAATCACACTTTCTTGGACACTAAGGGCCTTAGGAATCATTTTATTTAACTTTATTATTATTTGAATATATGGGCAAAGCTTTAGTAAGGTCATCGGGGGCACATACCCCACTAGCCTATTTGCAATTCATTATTCAAGCATAAAATTGAGTTTTCTTTATCTAAGAAAAAAAAAAAGATAAAATAAGATTATGAATATTAATAAATAAAATATTATTATCATTAATATCAACAATGATAGCATTTTTAAACAAAATATTATCACATTTTATAGTTTTTATCATTTAAAGTATATATTGAGACAAAAAGAAAATCTTACTATTATAAATAAAATTGAAAAACATTTTGTTTTTAAATAATTTTCATCATTTTCTAAACATCCATTTTTTTAAATGCGAGCATAATAGCCATTATATATTTTAAAATACATGCATATTAAAAACATCCATTTTTTTTTTCAAAACATAATACTATATTAAAACGAACAACGGTTACAAAAGCTAAAAGAAGGGAAGAAAAACTCAAAAAGAAAAAACCTCTCAAAATAAAAGAAAAGCCCCTGAAACAAAATGAGGGCTCAGTAGAAGACCGAGGAAACCATCAACCTCGAAACCGCACAAGACCATCCAGTAGAGGTTGCCACAAGGAGGCGACAAGGAGAGGAGCCCCGGTCGCATCATTGCCCTGCAAACCAACAATCGAAACGAAAAGCAATCCAATCAACAGAAAAAAACGAATCATCTTCTTCTACCACCTCTAC